>NW_024070206.1:56259597-56347162 GCF_014754425.2 Oryx dammah
TTGTCTTTTTTATGGTTTCCTTTGCTGTGCAAACATTTTAAAATTTAATTAGGTTCATTTGCTTATTTTTGCTTTTATTTCCATTAGGAGGAGGTGGGTCAAAAAAGATCTTTCTGTGATTTATGTCAAAGAGTATTCTTCCTAAAACAGATAGCTAGTGGGAACCTGCTAAGTAGTGCAAAGAGCTCAGATTGGTGCTCTGTGATGACTCAGAGGAGCAGGACAGGGGTAGGGAAGGAGGGGATGTCCAGGAAGGTGGGGATGTATGTATACATAGAGCTAATTCACTTCGTTGTACAGCAGAAACTAATACAGAATTGTAAAGCAAGTCTACTTCGTGTTGATGTATGGCAAAACCAATACAGTATTGTAAAATAAAATAAATAAATAAATAAAAATGAAAAAAATAAAAAAGTATCTAGCAGGACTCAACCTATGAGTAATTTCATTTATCTCAATTCCCAAAACAACAGTGCATGCCTTAGTTGTATCAAAAGAAATAGTTCAATTAAATGAGCAATAAATTAATCTAGAGAACTTTGTCATTCACCCCAGTTTGTGTGTCTATTTGTGAATATATGTGTGTGTTAAGCAAACTAATAGGGTTTTTTTTTTTTTTAACTTTACAATATTGTATTGGCTTTGCCATAAATTGACATGAATCTGCCACGGGTATACATGTGTTTCCCATCCTGAACCCCCCTCCCACCTCTCTCCCTATCCCATTCCTCAAGGTCATCCCAGTGTACCAGCCCCAAGCATGCTGTCTCATGCATCGAACCTGGATTGGTGATTCGTTTCACATATGATAATATACATGTTTCAGTGCCATTCTCCCAAATCATCCCACCCTCACCCTCTCCCACAGAGTCCAAAAGACTGTTCTATACATCTGTGTCTCTTTTGCTGTTTAGCATACAGGGTTATCATTACCATCTTTCTAAATTCCATATATATGCATTAGTATACTGTATTGGTATTTTTCTTTCTGGTTTAATTCACTCTGTATAATAGACTCCAGTTTCATCCACCTCATTAGAACTGATTCATGTATTCTTTTAATGGCTGAGTAATATTCCATTGTGTATATGTACCACAGCTTTCTTATCCATTTATCTGCTGATGGACATCTAGGTTGCTTCCATGTCCTGGCTATTATTAAACAGTGCTGTGATGAACATTGGGGTACACTTGTCTCTTTCAATTCTGGTTTCATCGGTGTGTATGTCCAGCAATGAGATTGCTGAGTCCTATGGCAGTTGTATTTCCAGTTTTTTTAAGAAATCTCCACACTGCTCTCCATAGGGGCTGTACTAGTTTGCATTCCCACCAACAGTGTAAGAGGGTTCCCTTTTCTCCACACCCTCTCCAGCATTTATTGCTTGTAGACTTTTGGATCACAGCCATTCTGACTGGCATGAAATGGTACCTCACTGTGGTTTTGATTTGCATTTCTCTAATAATGAGTGATGTTCAGCATCTTTTCATTTGTTTGTTAGCCATCCGTATGTCTTCTTTGGAGAAATGTCTGTTTAGTTCTTTGACCCATTTTTTGTTTGGAGTGTTTATTTTTCTGGAATTGAGCTGCATAAGTTGCTTGTATATTTTTGAGATTAATTCTTTTTCCATTGCGTCATTTGCTATTATTTTCTCCCATTCTGAAGGCTGTCTTTTCACCTTGCTTATAGTTTCCTTTGTTGTGCAAAAGCTTTTAATTTTAATTACATCCTCAGTTCAGTTCAGTTCAGTCGCTCTTTCCGACTCTTTCCGACCCCATGAATCGCAGCACGCCAGGCCTCCCTGTCCATCACCATCTCCCAGAGTTCACTCAGACTCACGTCCATCCAGTCAGTGATGCCATCCAGCCATCTCATCCTTGATCGTCCCCTTCTCCTCCTGCCCCTAATCCCTCCCAGCATCAGAGTCTTTTCCAATGAGTCAACTCTTTGCATGAGGTGGCCAAATTACTGGAGCTTCAGCTTCAGCACCATTCCTTCCAAAGAAATCCCAGGGTTGATCTCCTTCAGAATGGAGTGGTTGGATCTCCTTACAGTCCAAGGGACTCTTAAGAGTCTTCTCCAACACCACAGTTCAAAAGCATCAATTTTTTGGTTCTCAGCCTTCTTCACAGTCCAGCTCTCACATCCATACATGACCATAGGAAAAACCATAGCCTTGACTAGACAGACCTTAGTCGGCAAAGTAATGTCTCTGCTTTTGAATATACTGTCCAGGTTGGTTATAACTTTTCTTCCAAGGAGTAAGTGTCTTTTAATTTCAGGAGGTGGATCATAGAGGATCCTGCTGTGGTTTATGTCGGAGAGTGTTTTCCTATGTTTTCCTCTAGGAGTTTTATAGTTTCTGGTCTTACGTTTAGATCTGTAATCCACTTTGAGTTTATTTTTGTGTATGATGTTAGACATTCTAGTTTCATTCTTTTACAAGTGATTGACCAGTTTTCCCAGCACCACTTGTTAAAGAGATTGTCTTTGTTCCATTGTATATTCTTGCCTCCTTTGTCGAAGATAAGGTGTCTATAGGTGTGTGGATTTACCTCTGAGCTTTCTATTTTGTTCCATTGATCTATATTTCAGTCTTTGTGCCAGTACATACTGTGTTGATGACTGTGGCTTTGTAGTAGACCCTGAAGTCAGGCAGGTTGATTCCTCCAGTTCCATTATTTTTTCTCAAGATTGCTTTGGCTATTCGAGGTTTTTTGTATTTCCATACAAATTGTGAAATTATTTGTTCTAGTTCTTTGGAAAATACCCTTGGTAGCTTGATAGGGGTTGCATTGAATTTATAGATTGCTTTGGGTAGTATACCCATTTTCACTATATTGATTCTTCTGATCCATGAACATGGTATATTTCTCCATCTATTAGTGTCCTCTTTGATTTCTTTCACCAGTGTTTTATAGTTTTCTATATATAGGTCTTTTGTTTCTTTCAGTAGATATATTCCTAAGTATTTTATTCTTTTCATTGCAATGGTGAATGGAATTGTTTCCTTAATTTCTTTTTCTGTTTTCTCATTGTTAGTGTATAGGAATGCAAGGGATTTCTGTGTGTTGATTTTATACCCTGCAACTTTTTTATATTCATTGATTAGCTCTAGTAAATTTCTGGTGGAGTCTTTAGGGTTTTCTATGTAGAGGATTATGTCATCTGCAAACAGTGAGAGTTTTACTTCTTCTTTTCCAATCTGGATTCCTTTTCATTCTTTTACTGCTCTGATTGCTTTGGCTGAACCTTCCAAAACTATATTGAATAGTAGTGGTAAGAGTGGGCACCCTTGTCTTGTTCCTGACTTTAGGAGAAATGCTTTCAATTTTTCACCATTGGGGAAATGTTTGCTGTGGGTTTGTCATATATAGTCTTTAAGACACTGTAAAAGCAGTGCTAAGGGGAAGGTTCGCAGCAATACAGGCTGACCTTAAGAAACAACAACAAAAAAAGTCAAGTAAATAACCTAACTCTACACCTAAAGCAACTTGAAAAGGAAGAAATTAATAACCCCAGGGCTAGAAGGAAGGAAATCTTAAAAATTAGGGCACAAATAAATGCAAAAGAAACAAAAGAGACCATAGCAAAAATCAACAAAGCCAAAAGCTGGTTTTTTGAAAAGATAAATAAAATTGAGAAACCATTAGCCAGACTCATCAAGAAACAAAGGGAGAAAAATCAAATCAACAAAATTAGAAATGAAAATGGAGAGATCACAACAGACAACACAGAAATACAAAGGATCATAAGATACTACTATCAACAACTATATGCCAATAAAATGGACTACTTGGAAGAAATGGACAAATTCTTAGAAAAGTATAACTTTCCAAAACTGAACCAGGAAGAAATAGAAAATCTTAACAGATCCATCATAAGCACGGAAATTGAAACTGTAATCAGAAATCTTTTAGCAAACAAAAGCCCAGGTCCAGAGGGCTTCACAGCTGAATTCTTCCAAAAATTTAGAGAAGAGCTAACACCTATCCTACTCAAACTCTTCCAGAAAATTGCAGAGGAAGGTAAACTTCCAAACTCATTCTATGAGGCTACCATCACCCTAATACCAAAACCTGACAAAGATGCCACAAATAAAGAAAAAAACTACAGGCCAATATCACTGATGAACATAGATGCAAAAACCCTTAACAAAATTCTAGCAAACAGAATTCAAAAACATATTAAAAAATATAGCATGACCAAGTGGGCTTTATCCCACTTGGGGATAAAAGATTTTCCAATATCTGCAAATCAATCAACATAATACACCACATTAACAAATTGAAAAATAAAAACTATATGCTTATCTCAATAGATGCAGAGAAAGCCTTTGACAAAATTCAATATCCATTTATGATGGAAGTTTATAAAAACGCCCCAGAAAGCAGGAATAGAAGGAACATACCTCAACATAATAAAAGCAAGCTAATAGTTAAACCTGTTCAGTTCAGTTCATTCGCTCAGTCATTTCCAACTCTTTGCAACCCCACAGACTGCAGTTAAACCTGTAGATAGCAATTATCGATGGCTCTGGAACCTATATCAGAACACTGAGGAACATTAGGAAGCTCTAAGAGTATGAAGAAAAGTTACAGCAAACGTTGTATATGCTTAGTTAGGAGTTATGTTAATTACCACATCTTTAAAATGTTTTGTGCAAGTATTCCAAAATATGTTTGAACCTTAATGTCAAAACAATTATAAATTCAAAATTAGAAATTTCTTCAAGTTAAAAACTTTGTTTACCATTTACTTTGTTTTTGGCACAGTGCTTAATCCTCCAAGTAATACAAAGATGAGTAAATGTTCTTCCCAATATAAAGGAGTTACATGGATAAAAGGTGGTGTCACCTTCTGACTCAGGTAAATAGAATGGTATTCACTTTGTAGGGAAGATATTGAGTTTGTTCTTTGAGAAACCAAGGGGAGAGGAGAGGAACCAGCTCTGATGAGAGGGCACCTTGAAGGGTCTTGTGAGGATGAGCACCATGTTAAGAGGCAGAGTCTATAAAGTGTGAGCATGTAACTGAAAAAAAAGAACAATAAATTAATGAACTGAAGACGGAGGTTCCACCAAAAGAGGTAAGAGAAGAATTCTTGGAGAAACTGATGTTAGGAACATATGGAAAAGAGAGTTGTAGACAGATTAAAATCCAAAGAAGAGCAAATATGGGAAAGGATGGAGATGCAGGGTTTTTTCAAATACAAGATGGTAATTGATTCTTTAAATTTGCTTGAGCTAAGAAGAAAGACAGAAGTTAGGTGAACCATGGAGCAAAAATGGAATGAGATTATGCATTCAAGGTTTTGAGGTTTAGATCTTCAACTTGGGAAATAATATATAGAAAATATACAACAGCCAAGTTGTGGTTCCTTAGAGATTAATTCATGTGAATCCTCCACAATTCCATCACCTCACCAACATAAAGTCGTAGAGCATTGGAACTCAGTAAGAAAACTTCTGCTTAAATTCTGGATGCATTGCTTATCAGCTCTGTGAATTTCTTCAAGGTACTTAAAATTCTCAGAGATTTATCTGTTGAGGAAAATAAATGTGCTGTGTGATTCCTATTTTAAAGATGAAACCAGCTGTGTGTGTGTATATTTCATGCCTGTGCAAAAGAATTCTACAAATGGTAGCATCCCAAACATCAGTGGTGATGGTGGTTGCATTCAGTGATGAATAATATGGAAACAGAGTATGAAGAGTACAGTTACTCAGGCCCAATAATTAGCAAGACAGAAATTGTAAAAGAGTTCATGCAAGAAACAAAGGCATGGAGGTACAGAGAGGCAGAAGAAGCTAGAAAATGAGAACAGGTACTGAGGATCAACTCAGAGAAATTTCAGATCATGAGGAGAACAAAAGGCAAAGGGAATGGACAGTGTAAAAAGGAGCTTAAAATTGGCATTAAATGGGGAATTTCAGAATTTCAAGACTGCTCTCAAATGGAGCAGTGTTAGGTCACCATGAAGTAAGTGATCGAGGTAGGAGTGGATAAAACAGAGGTACTGAGAAAGAGAAAGTCAGAAATCTGGTACCCTGGGCTGACAATCAACAATGTTTCCCCTCAGTTTGTCCATGAAATAACAAGTGTTTGTGTAATGCTTCAGTTTATGAAGCCATAATTGGGTAAATTTTTGATTTACTATTCATCTCTATTTGATCATTACACTCTGTGCAGTAAATATTATATTAACACTCTTCACTAATAAAGGAAGTGTAGTGAGGTTGGAATAACTGCCCACATGCAGAATATCAGCGTGTGATGGATCAAGTGCTTGAGCTTAGAAACCTGAGCTTCACATGCTACTCCACCATTTCCACATGTTCCTACATCACATCACTGCCGGGGTCCAGCCCCGGTGGATCCAGGGTGATTCGAAGGTGGGGATGGAGTTGGCATCCTTGGAAATAACTTATTTAATTATAGATAGAGAAGGATTAAAAAAATAGCAGAAAAAAAGAGGCTGAATAACTTGGTTTACATGGAATACCAATCACCACCTACATAGGCCACAGGTGTCTTCCCGTTCTCCTGAAGGAGAGGAGGAACTGAGGGCCCCCCTGGTCCAATCTTAGAAGCCCAGGCAAAGTTAGCAGGCTTGGTGAGTACCCATGCACCAGATGGGAATTCGGCCAGAAAATATTAGGAGAGAAAAAGAGGCTGAATAACTTGGTTTACGTGGGATACTAATAAAATTCCAAGACAAGGAATTTGCAACATCTACATTGGGCCACCGGCGCCACTTGAATATCAGAAGGTGCCCCTTCTTGGGCTCCTTCTTGCGTGGGCTTGAAAGCCGGGACAAGTAAGTAGACATGGTGAGCACCCACACTCCAGATGGGAATTAAGCCAGAAAAATGGGGAGCAAGAAAGAACGACATGGGGGAATCAGTCTTTCTGGAAACTGATCCCATTTCTTTATTTTTGGGTTTGCTTATATACCTTTTGTTACACATAGGGATGAATACAGAATCACATGGGGGTCAGCAGTCCTGACCTTTATCAAAATCAGGTGCTTTACATAAAAAAATATCTTAGGGGTTTTACATCATCTTCTGGCCATGAGGCCTGCTGACATTTTACGACCCTTTCTTTCTGATAACCAAAAAACTTATTTTTTCCAAGGGTGCTTTTTCTTAAACCAGGCACCACCCTCCAAATAAAGTTGCATTCCTATAGGGTGAGGGTGTAGCGAGTTACAATCAAGAAAGGAATTTATTTAACCCAAGGTTAACCTAATTAATCTTAAAGGTTAATACTTATTTCTCCTATATGCTTAAAGGTTAATACTTATTTCTCCTATATGCTAGTTATATTCATTATAAGGGCAGGGAATATGGAGATTTAGCAGCAAACATCAGCCCAACAAATGAAAATCCTTTCACCAATGTTCCCCTTAAGATCTGTTTAGTCTTAAGATAGTGATAAACTTACATTTTTACATAGCAAGGACACAGTGATTTATGACAAAGTACAGTGATCTATTACAAAAGAGAAAATTCATTAACTCAAAAAGTCTAGTATTGCTAACCTTAAAAACTACTATATTTCCTTTTCTATATTCCAAATACATTGATTAATATATTCCCAGGTGCCTAAGGATATGGAGGCCTGGTGTCAATCATTGACTCAACAATGAGAAAAGCCCTATGCTAATTAAGACTCTCAAAATACTCCAAAACTCTCTGTGCTGTTTATGGTTGAGAGGTAGTAAACAATCATGTGCTAGTGGCAGGAGTATGGATAATCCTGTCACACAAGCTAGTTTGCCAGCAGAGAGGTTTGACCTGAGACACCCTTGTCACACCCAGGGCAGGGAATTAGCAATTATTGGCTCAACAAATGAAAAACCCTTCACCAATATAATTCCTAACCAACCCACTATACTAAGAATTTCTAACTTCCCAAAAGAATTTGCCTTTAGTAAGTCTAAAACATCTTGTGCCTCTCAGGTTGGGAGGCTGTAAACAATCACATGTGGCCGGACGAACCTATACAGGTGGGCTAGATAACCTTCAGAGGAGTTCGTAAGTTGAAACACTCTTGTCATGCCCAGGAATTTTTATTGACATGGAGCTGCACATTTACTCCTTCTCCGAGAGAACCGGTGGGGAACAGCCCCCCATAAAGTCAGAGGTGTAGGCGAGAGCATGAAACAGTAAAGTAGATAGACTCTGGTTCTGGGGATAGATGCTTGGGAATAGGGGGTTTCCTGAGGCTTGATCATGCCTTTGCATATGCCAAGCCTCCTTCCTCATGACATTTGCCATGGGCAGAGTTCCTCACGGTGGCCCCTGGCACATCATACATCACTTTACATTCTACATGAAAATCTGTTTTCCTCCACAGCAGAAAAAATCACTAAGAAAGTATGAGGAAATTTATACAATGGTGGGGGGGGGGATTAAACCTTTTGGCATATCATCTATGAATTTCTGCAGCCTGAAAGGAAAGATATATTTAAAATTAGAGTGAATCACCCACATGAGATAAAGCAGGTCATAACAATCCTTCCAGATGCCAGTGTTCATGGCGGTGTAGCTTCTTTGTTTCCTAAGAATGTGATGAATGAACAATGCACACTGTGGGATAACGGTGTAGTTCCAGGACCTAAGTGAAAAGCTCCACAATGTCACCTAACGTGAGCATTCCAACTTTCAGTGGAGTTAGGTTCAGGGTGGCATATTTGATAAAATACTTTAACAAAAGATCATTATTAGCGTTTTGGTGGTAAGGTGATCCTGTAATTCCTTCGTTGTCTTTATCAACTAGCCTCTCTCCCTCCCTCACATTCTCTCTCTCTCTCTCTCTCTCAGCTTTCAAATGAGAAACAGAATAAGTCTTTTCAGTCGAGTCTGACTATTTGCAACCCCATGGACTGCAGCCTGCCAGGCTCCTCTGTCCATGGAATTCTCCAGGCAAGAACACTGGAGTAGGTTGTCATGCCCTCCTCCAGGGGAATCTTCCTGACCCAGGGATCAAACTCATGTCTCTTAGGTCTCCTGCTTCTGCAGGCAGATTCTTTACCACTAGCACCACCTGAGAAGCCCCTCAAATAAGAACACCTCACCTTCAATACATGATACCGTATTATTGAAGAAGACTTCTGTTAGGTCTATTTCTTCTTGTCTTAGATTATATCATATCCTAAATTAGCTCTTATGAAAGCTTTCAAATCTCTTGTCATATTAAAAGACAAACTTTTTCAGTGAAAAATATTCTAAACTTGTTTAAAACACTAGGACAATAAACACTCTTCTATAAAGTTATATTGAGTCACTGATCATATCATTGAAGTATATAGACAGACACAAAGAGAAAGTCAATCATCAGGAGTGAACTAGAATCCAAAATAAAACTAATGAATAAAATTGCCCAAAATTATGACTGGCTGAAGAGAAAAACAGGGAAAGAAAAAAATACCTCCCCAAATTTGAATGTAATGTATTTAAAATCAAAGTTTTGATTTTTTTTAAAAATGTTCATACTACAGTCTCTCCTGGAGGTCTAAATCATGCCACCCTACCATAATCTACTTTCTCTTCTGCCAGGAGCCAGCACGAGAGATCCCACCTATGACAAGGTCATGTGGAGAGGCCTGATGGGCAAGGCGAGTCAGGCTTCAGGGGTTCCTCCTGGGTTTTCCTGAACATCTACCCCCCAAAACCAGAGTCTGCCTGCCTTATTGTACTGTGCTTTCCACTATTCTGCCTCTAAAAGGAATTAACTTAGGGCTCCAGTTAACAGTCTCCTGCATATAAAAAGAATGTCTCAACTTAAACCCCTTTGATGGCTTTCTAACTTATCTGACCGGTCTGCCTGACTTTACAATTTGTGGATTGTTTACAGTCCCCAACCGTGAGAGGCACGAAGCTTAAAACATCTTAAAGATATAGAGCCTTTTGGAGCTAAGAATTAGTTTGGTGAAGAGTTTGTTGAGTTAATGTTTGCTGCTAGACCTCCATATCCTTTATGTTTTAGGCACCTGGGAGGATATTAATCAATGTAAATGGGATGCAAAAATAGGAATGTAGTAGTTTTAATGCTAGCAACACTAGAATTTTGAGTTAATTACTTTTCTCTTTTTTATAAATCACTGTACTTCTTTCGTTGTTATAAATTGTTGTATCCTTGCTATGTAAGAATGTAACTTTATTTAGTGCTTTCTGAGAGTGGCACCAGAGTTTGGGAAGAACAACACTGTTAAGGCAAATAAGTCTTCTGGTTGACAAACCCTTATCAGAAAATGGCTGTAAAATGTTAATTGGCCTTCTGGCCAGAAGATGATGTAAATCACCTAAGACTTAGGTATACAACTAGGTATGTAGAGAGAAAGCCTGGTCTTTATAAGAGTCAGGGCTGCTGACACTGCATAATTTTGTAGTATCCATTGATCTCTATGTAAAATCAAGAGTATATAAGGCCTTTCCAGACAATAGAGGATGGGCCAGTCGCTGGAAAGACTGGTTTCTCTCGTGTCTTCTTTACTCTATTTTCTGGCTGAATTCCCATCTGGGGCGTGGAGGCTCGCCATGTCTACTTACTTGCGCCGGCTTCTAAGATCCATGAGAGAGGGAGCCCAAGGCGGAGCACCCTCCGCTATTCAAATGGGCGCTGGTGGCCTAACATAGATGGTGCAAATCTCTTGTCCTGAGATTTTATTAGTTCTCCACGTAAACCAAGTTATTCAGCCTCTTTTCTCCACTAATTTTTCCTACTACACTATTCTTTTCTAATCTCTCTTTTATATTTCTAAATAAATAAGTTTTTCCTTGCCACGCTGTCCCTGCTTCGAATTACTCTGGATCCACCGGGGCTGGACCCCAACATTCTGCCCTGTGTAGTATATCCTGTAATGATGATATCAACCAGTATTTTTCAATTCATTTTAAAATTATACAGTTCATCTCACAGAGTAGCCATTTTGATTTATATAAGTCCCCTTTTCTAAAATTCCTGAGTGGCTAATTGCATGCCCTTCCTTCTAAAATGATACCAATCAATGAAATTTGAAAATTCCTCAAAGTCCTCAGTTGTTCAGTTCAGAATATCCATAGGTAATTGCCGGCTATAGCAGCTTATCTTGTTTTGACATATGTCCTGTTTAAATGATATACAGTCTTACAATCTAATTCCCTAAGTCATGCATGCACATGTGTGTGTGAGCAGTCGTGTCATGCCTGGAAATCTCTGTGTCAGAAAACATGCTCAGGATACAAGTAAAAAGAAATCATATAGAGAAATGTAAAAAAAGGAAAAACAGAGTTTCTTGCTCTGTTTTCTCTGGTTTTGAGTTTGTTTTCTTTGTAGAGTTTTATACATCCTTTGCTTTCTCCTTGGATTTCTTAAAAGAGCTATGATTACTTTAAGGAATTCCTTGGCTATAGTGGGCTTCTCTGGTAGCTCAGCTGGTAAAGAATCTACCTGAAATGTGGGAGACCTGGGTTCCATCCCTGGGTTGGGAAGATCCCCTGTAGAAGGGAATGTCTACATACCCCAGTATATCTTGCCTGGAGAATTTAATAGACAGAGGAGCCTGGTGGGCTACAGTCCATGGGGTCATACAGTTGTAGAGTTAGACATGATTGAGCAACTTTCACTTCACTTCACTTCACTTCGCTTGGCTAATAAACACTAGTGGATTATATGAAGATGAATGCTAGATTGAGATCTTGGAAGGTCCTCCTCCAGCTCACCCCTGACCCGTCCTTTGCCCCTCTCCTGAGGAAGCCGTGAGCTCTCCTCCTAGGTCCTGAGCCAGGGCACAGTTGCAGAGTGAAGCTGGGAAGGGCTGAAAAGTAGCAAGTGAACTGAGATGATGTGTTTACTCCAGTGATCCCCTCGCCCATCTGATGCTAGTTTGACGGGTCTTTTTAAAAATTATTAATTAATTAATTTCATTGTTGGTTACACTGGGTCTTCATTACTGCCTTCTGGCTTTCTCTAGTTGCAGGGAGCAGGGGCTACTCTCTAGTTCTCTAGTTGTGGTTCATGAACTTCTCTTTGTGATGGCTTCTCTTGTTGCGGAGAATACAGGTTCCAAATGAAACAGCTTCAGTAGTTGCACCAGAGAGACTCAGTAGTTGTGATTTGTGGGTTGAGTAGTTGAGGCTCACAGGCTTACCTGGTTGCCCTGTGGCATGTGGAATCTTCCTATACTAGGGATTGAATCCACGTCCTCTGCACTGGCAGGTGGATTCCTACCCACTGGACCACCAGGGAGGTCCCAATTGATATGTTTGTTTTACGTTGTTTTCTGCTCTCTCTTCTTTCTTTTTCACTGAAGGTCTTCTCAGCAGGAAGCTCAGAGTTTTACTAGATAAGGTCACTGCCCTTTCCTAAGGGAAAGAAAATCAAATAATATTGTAACATCAAAACCATTTCCATGCCACCATTTCCAGGTTTCGCCTTGCTTTTCTTTTTTCTCTCCTAAAATAATGATGGCTTTACTTGGGAGAAAGGACAGAATATATTGCTTGTATAAAGCCCTGATAAACTTCTTCAGACCACATTGACCTCTTTCTCAGTCCCACCCACAATCACTGGTCATCCTTCTCAGATTGGGCACTGGCTTGCCTTTTCATCTGACTCTTTTCTGTGTTTTTGTTCCATTTTAAAAAGGTACAGGCTCTGTCTTCATTACCTGAGCTGATGCCTTTAGCAACTATTAGAGCTGTATACACTTCCATTAAAGATGTCCCATTATGTCACTTGCTTTCTTTTTAGACAATGTTGGGACGAGGACATTTTCCATGTGATCCCTACTGATCTTTCTCTCACCCATGGGCTGCAATAAATGCACAGAGACAGGGACAACTAAAGCCTCAAATTGCTCCCATCTGCTCTTTATCCATCAAAATTCTAAACAACGCATTAGCAGAAATGTTGAGATAAACGGAGGAATTTTAGCCTAATCAAGCTATCATTTTCTTCCAGGATTCTGCCTGGACAGAACTTGGGACAATTTTATTATCTGTGTTTTTTTTTCCCCCTGTTACTTCCCACTCCTTTCTCAAACCCCCTAAAAAAAGTCATGTCTACATTTTTTCTATTATGGCCTAAGAGGTCAGTACTTGATTATTTCTCTTTTTCTCATCCCCTCATCTAATATCAAGGTTCAATGATGTGATACATATAAAATATTATTTATAATAATTGGCTAAGTTTTGGGCTAAAATTAAGTGTGCTTTAGTGCCATCACATATACTAAGTATAATAGTGTCTTTTCAAGTGAAACTTTACTGAATCATCATACATAAAAAAGGGAAACTGAAGCTGACTACAGTTTAATTCTGTTTCCTGTGGCAAAAAGATTTGGTTAAACAAATTACCAAATTACTGGTTTAGTGAAAATCAGAGAAAGTTAGTAGCTTACACTTTAATATTGAAAGGCAATAAATAAATAAATACAATAAAATGGCATGGCCATAGTCTTTTGATTCATAAATTATTGTGATCAACATACTCTACATTTAGAAACTATGTGGTAGAAATTTTTAAGTGATCACTCATTAAAATACACAGATTAAACATATTATCTGAATCAGATAATATTTTGGATGGACACCCTTCATATTTTTGTAGTGCCTCAGAATACACATCATGGCTCAATTTACAATGTATTATTTTAGTTTAAAATTGATGCCTTGGTTTATAATTGTGTCAAATGTCATAAAAACTGATGATGTCAAGGTGAAGCAGTTAAAGAAATTAACTTTTGCATAGAGAAAAGTCATCAGTTCACATATTTTTTTAACAGCAAACATATTTTTAAATAATACTAATGTCAATTCATACACTAAGTAACTATGAAATAAAATACTCCCTTTTTCTTTCTTTGTTCAGTCAGGGCAAATCTATAGCTCTTTAAAGAAAGGACAAAATAACAGTATATGCTGTAGAGATTAAATAGAATATGTCCCCTTGTGCTTTCCATATTGAGACTAAATTTGCAGTTCATGCAATGACAATTAAAATATATACTCACACATATATAACTGAAGGTGCTTACATGTGCGTGGTTCCAATGAGTTTTTTTTTTTTTTTAATTTTCCCCATAGTAATACAAATTACTAATGATTGGTCACTGAAGTCATAACGTACAAGATTCATGCTTTGATGTCATATATCATCCTATGTGTCCTTTATTAATTCCAAACTCCTCAAATACATAAAATCATACTTCAATTTATTCCAAGATATCCTGTCATTAGAAATAACACGCATGGAGCCACTGATACAGAATCCAGCATATCATTCACACATAATAAATTGCTACATTTGTTGCTAGAGTATTGTTTGCTCCTGTTTTTTGCATATCTGCAAAAAAGTAAAGTCATGTGTAAAAAAGAGATTTCTTTATGGAAAAACAGGGCCCAGGGCCCTGATCTATCATTTAATTAGGTGAGTCATTAACACCTCATGACACTGAGGCTTACCTACCTAAGTGTTAAATGCATTTTAGAAAATCAGGATAGATTTCTTATAAAGCAAGATAAGGAATATAGGGAAGAAAGTATTTCAGAATTATTACTTGCTAAAATTACCCTCAGTTGCTGAGCAGGTTGTAGTAAATTACATGGGCATTTGGGCACTGTACATCTAAAACAAATCCAATGAGAGTCATCTAATGAATATAGATGTCGTATGTTTGGTCTCATAATTGCCTGCAAACCTGCACATTTGCCATTTAACATGGATTTTTTTTTTTTTTTTTTTTGCTATTGTACTGTGGACTGTCCTCCTGACTCCTGATCTCATTTAACTGATCTAGAAATGGATACTTAAAAATCTGGAGGTTTTTTTGCATCCCCTGTTAATTGACATTATCAAAAGGGTAAGTGTTATTTGCAAGGAATTTGCTTATTAACAAAGTGGCTAACATCAATTCAAAAAGAGATTGCAACTCCCAAATGTAATAGATGTCTCTGGAGTTCACTGAAATGCATTGTATGTGTCCTTTTTATCCACAGAGGTGACTATCAGATAAATGACTTAAATGTTTCTAGTAAAACACCGTGAATTGTTCTGATGGTGAGCAACATGGCAGGGGAAGAACCACCGCAAGCCTGGGCATCGCTCATGGATCTGCCATTTTAGCCAGAGGTGGTCTGCAGGCCATCTTGTTGCAGGGAGAAGTCAATTCTGACTGCACGTGTGAACTGTTTCTTTGACTTGTTCTCTATCACTGTTGTTACTGTAATCATACATAATGGCCTGCCTCAGAGAATCCTGCTCCTCTGCCTATTAAGCTAAAGTGCCTTTGTTTAGAACCCTGTCCACCTGTGGATTGCAGGAAGGAAGAAATTAACACATCCTCCTGCCTAAGGCTTGTCATTATAGGAAACATCTGCAAGATTAATGGCCTTTTTACTTTGTTTCCTCAATCTCTAATCTACAAAAAAAGCTGGCATCCAGACTCTGGGAAGATGGTTATTTTGAGACATTCTTCTGTCATCAGCAGACTCTCTGAGTAAAGCTGTATTCCTTGCCTCAACCACTTCATGTCTCAGATTCGTGAGCCTGTTGTGTGGTGAGCAGAGAGACTCAGTAATATCTTACACATGAGCTTCCTTCTTACCCAAATCAGTTGTTTGTTTTTTCTTTTTTTTTTTTAAGAGAGGTGGGTGGAGCTTATTTTCAAGTGGACTTCCAGAAATCTGGTGATGAAAAGATTCCTTGTCCCAGTTTACCAGTTACTCCAAGAAATTTTTCAGATTAAATTTAAGACAAATAAAAACATCCTGATGATTGATCATAACTGGGACTCTTGATTGCAGTCAGGCAGAACCCAAGAAGTATAGTTACTCCTGCCTGCCAGGGTCCAGCCCCAGTGGATCCAGGGTAATTTGAAGGGGAGACGGAATCGGCGTCCTAGGAAAAAACTTATTTAATTACAGATATAAAGAGAAATTAGAAAAGGATAGTGTAGTAGGAAATATTAGTGGAGAAAAGGATGCTAAATAACTTGGTTTATGTGGAATACCAATAAAACTCCAAGACAAGGAATTTGCACCACCTACGTAGGTCACAGGCGTCTTTCTGTTCTCCCAAAGGAGAGGAGGCACTGAGGCCTCCCCAGTCCGATCTTAGAAGCCCAGGCTTGGTGAGTACCCACGTTCCAGATGGGAATTCAGCCAGAAGGGGAAAGAAAGAATAACACGGGGGAATCAGTCTTTCTAGAAACTGATCCCTTTTCTTTTTTTTCGGGTTTGCTTATATACTTTTTGTTATACATAGGGATGAATACAGAGTCACGTGGGGTCAGCAGACCTGACCCTTGTCAAAATCAGGTGCTTCATATAAAATTATACAAAGGTCTTAGGGGTTTTACATCATCTTCTGGCCATGAGGCCTGCTGACATTTTATGGCCCTTTCTGATAATGGTCAGTCAACCAGAAAACTTATTTTTTCCAGGGGTGATTTTTTCTTAAACCAGGCACCACCCTCCAAATAAAGTTGCATTCCTATAGGGTGAGGGTGTAGTAGGTTACAATCAAGAAAAGGAATTTACTTAGCCTAAGGTTTAACATGATTAATCTTAAAGGTTAATACTTATTTCTCCTATATGCTAGTTATATTCATTATAAGGGCAGGGAATATGGAGATTTAGCAGCAAATATTGGCTCAACAAATGAAAAACCCTTCACCAATATAATTTCTAATCAACCCACTATACTATACTCATAATTATCTAACTTCTCAAAAGAGTCTGTATATAGGAAGTTTAAAGCATCTCGTGCCTTTCATGGTTGGGAGGCTGTAAACAATCACATGTGGCCAGACGAACCCGCTCAGGCAGGCTAGAGAAACTTCAGAGGAGTTTGTAAGTTGAAACACTCTTGTCATGCCCAGGAATTTTTATTAACTGGAGCTGCAAGTTAACTCCTTCTCCGAGAGAAATGGTGATGGGGGAGAGCACCCCATAAAGTCAGAGATGTAGGTGAGAGCATAAGTAAAGTAGGCAGACTCTGGTTTTGGGGGTAGATGCTCGGGAACAAGGGGTTTCCTGAGGCTCAATCCCGCCTTTGCATATGCCGAAGCCTCCTTCCCCATGACCTTTGCCATGGGCGGAGTTCCTCACGCTGGCTCCTGGTACCTGCCCAAGTGACCCCCCCATCTTTAGGACTTGAGTCACAGTGGGGAAGAAGAAGCCTTTGGAGGCTGACAAAGGAGAGGACATGACCAAGAGATGCAGTAACACACAAGTTTATTAGGTGGTACGTAATCAGGTTTCAGGGCTTCCCAGGTGGCTCAGTGGTAAAGAATCTGCTTCCCAATGCAAGAGACCCAGCTTTAACCCCTGGATCAGGAAGATCCTCTGAAGAAGGAAATGATAATCCACTCCAGTATTCTTGCCTGGAAATCCCATGGACAGAGAATCTTAGCAGGCTACAGTCCATGGGGCTGCAAACGAGTTGGACGCGACTTAGTGGCTAAATAGCAACATCAATAATCCAGTTGCAAGAGAGGAGGAAGTCCCTCTTAGCACAAGCCTGTGCAGAGGCTTATAGCCAGAGGGACACCTTCCAGAGGGGGATGAGGGTGGGCAAGGAAACTTCTGGGGTGCTGGGGCTCAGAGACTGGGCTTCAGTCAAGGTGTCCTTGCAGCACAGCAGGGAGTTTCTGCTTCGAGAGCTCTGAAGGGCAGTAGCTGCTTGACCCCTATACCACAAGACTGTCTTATCAACACCAGCAGAAGCTGGGGCATTCATAGGACATACAAATAGGCACAGAGTGGTCAAAAAACTGCTCATTTAGGCTGGTTTGAAAACAATTTAACATGTAAAGATGGGAATTTGAAGTTTGTAGGCTTTTGAGCTAATAGGTCTCAGCCTGCTGTGAAGTTAACCAAAACCTAGTTGCTGTTATGTAAGGCTGTATCAGGTTCATGAATATAATGAGCCACTTTCTCAAAATAAGGAGAATGGCAGTTCTCAGTGCCACACCTTGAATTTGAAGACTTTTCCAGAATGATAAAGTGAAGAAAGAAAGAAAGTGAAGTCTCTCAGTCGTGTCCAACTCTTTGCAACCCCATGGACACCAGGATCCTCCACCCATGGGATTTTCTAGGCAAGAGTACTGGAGTGGGTTGCCATTTCCTTCTCCAGGGAATCTTCCCAACCCAGGGATCGAACCCAGGTCTCCTGCATTGTAGACAGACACTTTACTGTCTGAGCCACCAGGGAGATCCAATTGGCATGGTATGAATACAAGTCAGAGTCAGAGAAGCACTAACATTCATTACTTTAGAAATGCATGACCTTTTTCTTGACCAAGCACTTGAAATGTCTTTCCCATCTGGTCTGGTTATTCCTGTTTAATCTGGTTACTGCTGTCTATAAAGTCACACCTGCTCTGTCACACACGCTAAATAGTTTACTTCGTTTCCAGTATATTTCCCCTTTGTTGTTGTGGTTCAGTCTCTAAGTCATGTTCGACTCTTTGTGACTCCATGCACGGCAGCATACCAGGCTTCCCTGTCCTTCACCATCTCCTGGACTCTGCTCAAACTCATGTCCATTGAGTTAGTGATGCCATCCAACCATCTCATCCTCTGCTGCTCCATACTCCTCCTGCCCTCAGTCTTTCCCAGCATCAGGGTCTTTTCCAACAAGTCAGCTCTTCGCATCAGGTGGCCAAAGTTCCCCCTTATCCTTGCCCTGTGTAGCATCTCCAGGGCTACTATTGGCTTTTGGAATAAACAATCCGAGTCTGGTTGGCAAATATATTAAGTCATCCAAATAAGCACTTCAGTGCTGGGATTTAATTTGGTGTATTATACTTGGCCAAAAAAGTATTATTAAATTTATAAATTAATTTTAATTTCAGATATATTTAACTTCCAAAAGTAATACATAATTGATGTATGGAGTGAAAAGGAAAACTTTTGCAACATAGGCATCTGACCACAAGAGGCAATTAGAGAAAGAAGCTCTCAGCTCTTATTGACATTTTCTGAGGCTAGCTCCTAACAGGGAATGATGCCATAATGCTAGCCCTAACTTTATGGATCCCAATCCAGTCTGTGTGGACTCAGACCTTGGCCAGGATGACCAGCAGTGGAACCAGCAACAAGCTGACTAAGCTCTGTGATCTGGTTTTTCTCTGCAATAGCCTCCAGAAAATGAGGGTACCTGGCTTAAAACACGGGGCAATATGGCTTAAACATTTAGAATGGCACGTGGTACATGGTTAGCTTTCATTCGGTGCTAGTCATTTTCATTAGTGATATTAATTTCCTTCTGAATTTCAATATAGAAGTCAATGAAGCCATAAAAACCCACAAACTTCCCAGTTAACACTGTTTTTATTTTAACACTTTTGTGATAGAATCTGAAGCAGCTTTAGAATCTGAAAAACACAGATGAAAACTACAACATTACCATTACAGTTAAGATATAAAAAATGTTGAAAATTAACTATGTTCTCCACATGTGTCCATATCTTCTTGGGGAATTCCTGGAAATATATGGCATGATACTATATCATTTCCTAGTTCCAAGATCAGGGATCACAATTAGCACCATATATCTGTGAATCAAGCACCAAACTAGATTTGAGAAGGAATATTAAATCATCATTGCAACAGACTCAGTTTTGTGTTTTGAATCTAAAGGACTGTTCTGTTACATGCAAAATAACAACACCCACTAACCATACATATTAATTTGAAATGAACCAGTCTTGACAGATGACATTTGTTCATTTGGAATGCTTCATGGAGAAAAACAAATAAAGCACCCCATCCTTAACTCCCCAAGTTACATTATAAATGAATTTGTCACCTATAAGAGATACCTCTTTTTACAAATTGGCACTTAAATACATTTGAAGTGCAGAAGATTTCATTAAAAATAATAAATTTTACCATGGTATAAATCAAACTGCATTCCTGTTTCCCCAAATCCTGTACCAGATACCATTATTTTGCTTGTCATCTAAATACAAAACCTCTCACCATGAGTCACCAAGCCCTTCCTCCATTCTCGGTAGTCATCCCTCTTTTGGGACAGAGATAACCAAAGTTAATGAAGTAAACCAGTCATCATCAACCCTGGCATGATTTTTTTACGTAAGTGGAAGTATGGTAACTGACCTCATAGGATTTTTAAGTTTGCTTTGCTGGTACTTTGCATAAGGAATCACAGATGAGACTTTTCAAAGCCTCTCTTGGCTAACACACTTACTCAAGACCTCACCATCTGGCTTCTCTTGTGGGGTTTATAGATTTAGGTGAATTCCTCTCTTCTTGAGGCCCCCAAGGTAGCCTGAGTTTCCTGGGCCTGCCAAAAGGTGGCCTTCCTTACTCATCTGTAGGGCTGGGAACCCTATAATCCAGGTTTAGTCACTCAGTCGTGTCCGACTCTTTGTGACCCTGTGGACTGTAGCCCACCAGGCTCCTCTGTCCATGGGATTCTCTAGGCAAGAATTTTGTAGTGGGTTGCCATCTCCTCCTCCAGGGGGTCTTCCCCATCCAGGGATCAAACCTGTGTCTCCTGCATTAGCAGGTGGGTCCTTTACTGCTGAGCCACCATGGAAGCCCCCATCACGATGCAGCAAGTGCATTCAATCCAACCAAATGGATGGAAAACCATTTCTAAAAATCTCCCTTAAGTTTGTTTAACTAGTTTTAACTTTGTTAATTATGCTTTCCAGGCAAGAAATATAATCTCCTAAGGAACTCCCTAACTTCAGTTTCTAAGATATTTCTTCAACCAGAGGTTAAGCTTAAGCCCCATAAACAACTTTAGGGCCAATTGCTCAATACGAGTATGGCTTATTTTCTTCTTGTGCTCGATTTCTCACTTTTTACTCTACAATTCCTGGGAGAGTGACCTGTGTCCTTTATAAAATATACAATCTTGTTGGGAAAATGAGCCATTTGTATTTATATGTCTGAGTGTTTTATGTTGATCTTTACAAAGTGTTCTGACAAGAAAAAGGAAAAAAAAAATGTTTCCATTATCATTTTCTGCCTGGAAATGATGACTCAACATCACAAGAGTCCAAACCTGGGTATTTCTGATATAAGAATCAGTCCATTTTATAGAAGCTGTTGCAATATTTCCTTATGATTAAAATAAAGCCGTTTTTTTGCAGAGTGTAAATCTAAATTGTCTTTTTAAAAAAACCAATGCATTTTACTGAAATAACTGTGATGGAAACACTTATGATTAATCATGGTGTACATAGAGTTCTTATTTAACAAATTGATTTTCACACTTTAGCTCTCGTCCTGAAATGCATAATAAATTCAAAGTTTAGAGAATAGGTTATGAAGTCAGAAAGTTCAAGATTGAAATCCTGCCTCTGCGATTCATTTGCTATGAGACCTTGACCACATCATCTAATTGCTTTAAATGATATTCTCATCATCTCTAAAAAGGTAATAAGAGTGTCTACTTTGTAGGGTTATCATAATGATGAAATGGAAAGATAATCACAGAGTACTCAGCACAGTGCCTCACACATGCAAAGAGTTAGCACTAAGGATTATCACTAACAGCAGTGATGACATCATTCTGCCAATACAGTTTCTGCAGTTTTTCCCTTAAATCTGAAAGAAGGACTCCATTTTTTCATTTGTATTATAATCTTCATATTATGTAAGTAACTAATAGACCCTTGAAACATGATGGGGAAAGAAACTTGGAAGGCCATCAGCTCATCCTCTTGTATACTCAATTTTTTTGTGGTTATGTTCCAAAGACATTTGAGACATGAACAATGGACCTCAGAAGTATTTTCTTGACCTCAAAACACCAAGGAATCTTTTTGAAGTTTTCAGACTACACCATTATGTCGATGGGCATTTAGCACAAATAAAGCCACATTTTTATCTTTCCATAACTTGATGTAAGGGAATTCCCAGAGGCCTCTCTCTGGAGCTTTTTTGCATACTAATTATTCAGTGTTTCAGATCACAGCAGCAGCACCATCTATTGGGGAGTTTTTCCTGAAACAAATGTTTCTGCAATTTTGCAGGATAATATAACAAAATACATTTAGGTTCCTTTCAAGTTTCCATTAAGATGAAAAGTTTATTTTAGTAAATAATTTCTTCTCATAAACATGCTTAGGTATAGGTAAGAATCTTAAGTAATCACTGTTTGGTGCAGTACATTTTTAGTTTTTTTTTTAAAGAGAAAATGAAGTATTGAAAGCAATAGGCCTTTGGGGAAAATAGGTCTTCTCTAATTATCACAGTCTGATGCCTGCATGCCTTTGCCTGCTAATGACTAGGGAAGATGCGGCCATTTCCTTTAAAAATCCAGCTCCTCATCATTCTTGTGTGCCAAGGTAATTTAGATGCAATGGATGAATAGCAGATTAGGCCATGATCCACTGATCATAACTTTCTGTTGGATTTATAGCACCAGATGGCTTAATTATTCTCAACAGTTCTCAATCTCTGTCTGTCAGGGAGACCAGATGTAATTTCTACCTTCTGGTGAAATAGATCCGAAAGATTGAAGACAAGAAATAAAGTATGAAATACAGACCAAGTGATTGAGGTAAGAAGTTAGTAGAAATGACTCTACGAACCCAGACAGAGGTACCCGAGTGTATCACCTTCCTCTTATATGGAAGTGAGTTTTCATGGATGGCATAGCTAGAGGCACTGGGAAGGCATTCTGATAGCAGGGAAGTTTGGACTATAAATATTTCAATCTTCACACACACAGGGACACACTTATGTGTCTCTTTGCAGAAATAAAACATACAGAATCTTATGTTTTCACCGGTGCCATTTGGTCTTACATTTATCTTTTGTTTCTTCTTGTTAGATCTTTATTTGTTAAGTTAGTATCTTGTAAACATGCCAAAGCACTAGGTCCCCCATCCAGTCTCCTTAAGAAGAACTTCACATCATGCCTTGCTCGTATCCTGCTTTAGCTCTGTCTTCTGAGGATTTGAGTCATCCTCGATGCCAGTTCCCCAATAAATTCTCTACGTGAGGAAAGCAGAAATATAACTGTACAAAGGGTTATGCAAATTTAATCTTCATGTGCTAAGACAATGGAAATTTCTTGCATCTGGTCTGTGCCACTTTAATACCTCCAAGGTTAGTTCATGAGCGCTAGACTGCCATCAGTTGGCCAAATATCCAACTATGTTCACCGAGGGAGGCAAGGTAGTGGCTGGGAGATCAACTGATGCTCAGCATTCAGTGTCCATGCCAAACTCACATTCTCTGCTTCATGTGTGAAAAATGTAAATTACATTATTAACTTTAGTAAATACGTATTCCCGTTTCCAAGGTCGCTCTCACACCCACCCCAGCCCGCCCCCTCACCATCAGTTTAACTGGATCTCCTTCAGGCTAGTTGTGAACACTATTTCCAACAAAGGCTAGCAGCTCTTGGCACACCCTGACTGTGCCTTTATTTTTCTGTCATTATCTCTAAGCCCACTGGCCCCTAGGCAGCAATCTGAAAATATTTTGGAATGAAAAAGAAATATCTACATCCTGTTCCCAAAAGAATCAATCATTTTTTTAAAAGAAATATAATTGCTTTCTCCACTGACAGTTTACAATTCCAGAATAAAACTATGCTATGACACCTTGTCATGCTTGGCAACATGAAAAAAGACAGCATCACATTGTCATGACTAAATTTGTTGTTCAGTGATAAACTTCTCTCTGGAAGGATACTTCTATGATCTAGTAGTTATATGACTAGATCATACAGGACTATAGTGCCCAACTCTTTGTGACTCCATGGACTATACAGTTCATGGAATTCTCCAGGCCAGAATACTGGAGTGGGTAGCCGTTCCCTTCTCCAGGGGATCTTCTTGACCCAGGGATCGAACCCAGGTCTCCCGCATTGCAGATAGATTCCTTACCAGTTGAGCCATCAGGGAAGTCCCAGTTATATAACTGTGGGAAAAAAAGTGATTCAGAGATAAATATTAATTCTAATGCTAATTTTAAAACTGGTAGGAATCTTCAAGATCCATGTAAAAATATGGCAAATGAGGACCTTTAGTAATAAGGAGAATTTGCCCAAATTTTTCAGTTGATTTAGTTCTACTTTAGACATTATTCTCGAGTCAGTTCTGTAACAACAATGCACTAGAATCACAATAAATGCTCTTTATAATACAAAACCAAGGAGATATGAGAATGCTCTGTATCCCACTGGACTTGAAATAGTAACAGATTGATACACGTGTGCTTAGTCACTCCGTCATGTTTGACTATTTGTGACCCCATGAACCATAGCCTGCCAGACTCTGTCCATGGGATTATCCAGGCAAGAATACTGGTGTGGGTAGACACTCCCTTCTCCAACGCATCTTCTCCACCCAGGTATTGAACCCAGATCTCCTGAATTGACAGGTGGATTCTTTACCGTCTGAGTCACCTGGAATGCTCAAGTGATTGATATAATTATTTTCAAATGAATGAGATAATACTTAGACAAAATACTCAAATCCTGCAAATATGCAAACATTCAACAACAAGGAATTTTTTTCCACCACCTAAAATGAATTTAGAAATCGATGTTCCTGAAGAATGTGAAGGAACAATATTCCACGTTAAGGCAGTGCTAGTCAGGTTGCAAGACTGGAGTGGCTCATTAAAAAGTAGCTTCCATCCTGTTCTGATTGAGCCAGTGCAAAGCGGCATTCTGACCCTGGGGAGTCCTGCTGTAGGCATTAAGAAAAGGGAATGAAGATTTCTTTTCCAAATTAAGTTGTCAAGGAGCTCATTTACCCTACACAAAGAGTGTATGTGGGCGAGCTGATGAAGATGATGATTTATGATGCTATAGACACTGAAGTGATTCTGGTGATGGAAACCCACAGCAAAATCCACTTAGGAAGATAAAACAGAGCTCCTATTATCTGTAGGAGGTAAAACCACGTGGCTTCTGCCCTTACAAATTTCAAGTTACCCTACTGGGTTTGGGAATGGAAGGAAAGCTCATTTACTTAGAAGTCATGTTCTGGTATAATGTTATTATACAGACATATACATATCATTTTTTCAAAAGATCACATTCATTGGGTTTAAAGGAATTTTGAGAAGACTATTGTTTTCCTTTTTTCCAGGGGGTATGTGAAGGCTGAATCTTACCAACCACATCAGGGACAGCTGTGTAACATATAGACTGTTAAAATATCTAAATTGAGTTAATTGTAGCCCTCCATTGCAAAAGCAATAAACATACTTTTCGTGAAATCAATCTGTGAAAATTATGCTTTAAAAATCTAGGCAAATACATAAACAGATTTGACAGGTGACATGTGACCATCATCTGTTAATATCTTCAGAATGTTATCAATCAAAAAAGAATCAAAAATTGAAAAACCATAAAACCAAAGTGGAAATTGTATTTTAACTCACTTCAGTGCTTGCTCCTTAAATGTCAAGAAAATTAATTTTAAGAATCTCATGAGAATTTATAGGCTCTGATCTTAAATTTTAGTGTGTGTAATATCCCATTTTAGTTAGCAAAGTGCTAGCTTTAGAAATAAAGTCCCAATGACAAGTAAACTCCTACATAAGCAAGGCAAAAGGACAAAAACTCATCATAGTTCTGTGGTTAATCTAGTTTCACATTTTTTACAAATGATTTCACAGAGTGCACAGTAAAGCCTTTAGAGTGATTCAGCATAACTTGCGTCTAGGAGTTCCATAATTTATTTACACCACCTAAAATATAATGTAATAGAGCCTTTCATTCTAGTGCAGCTATGCAGTAGATTGTTATATGCTTCCTACCCTGTAGAAATATAAACATTAACTATTTATTTACAGCAACATTATCTTATTGCAATATTTATTTCCTTATAAAAGACTGCAAAATTATGGGGTCACAAATTGACAGAACACTCTTAGCTCTTTTGGTACATGAGGCATGCTGGAACAATCCATGTTTTTGTTTGGCTTGTATAAAGTGATTCATCAAATTTTCACTCACATATGTCTAGATTCCAGTAAAATGTAGCCAATGTATGTAGTTTATTTTATATCACTATACTAAATATCAGCTGTATACATTCATGTATTTACAGGCAAACCATATACATATAATAGTTACTATATGTGTGAATTGATAACGATTTCCTTGATAAGGTGATTTTCAAGGAAACATTACAAACAAAATAAGGATTCAAAGATTTGGTTTGCTTTGTATATGTTTTCTAACTCTTCTGATGCATGAAATAACGAGATTTTGCTTAAAATATTTTTTCCAAACAAGTAAATCTATGTAATCTCTACAGGATCCCATGAGCTTTCGTGCTAATAGTCAATGTTTGTATCACTTTTACTCTGGGCACCTACAGTAAGTACAACCTTTAAAAATGGAAATAATCTCATTATACATTAATATATATTACAAAAATCTAAGAATGCAGCTAAAGCTAAGGAAGTACAGATATTAAACAGTTTCTCAGGCCCTAAAGTTGAATCTTCAGAATTCTATTTCAAATTAGAATTTAAGTTAAAAAATAGTATTGTCTTAAAAAACATTTACAGTTTAAGAGCATTAACATTTATCAACTAGAGTAACTTATTATAATGTAGTAATACTGGAACTTCATTTTTTACTTGTGTTAAAATGTTAATTGTATATTTGTATAAAATATTGACTACATATTTGAACAGAAAGTTTGGCTTGAGCCACAAAAGATAAATGGCATAACTAAGAACTGAAATTAATATGAAAATGTATAGATTTTAATATGCTCCTATTGTCATCCTTTTAAAAAATCAAATTAGACTTCAATATAGTGCTGTAATTTTAAAAGGCTCTTGAGAATATGGAAATTTCTCATATTCAAGTGTCCTCCTGTTGAGTGTTCATTTTATATATACTTTTCATAAATTGCATGTTGGAAAATCTGACTTACCAGAAACACCCTCCCTCCAGTCTCATACCTCTTTCTATCATGGTCCCCTATGGTTGTGACATTTCTTTCTGATCCTCACATAACCTTGGGGGGAGGGGAGAGGGTGCAGAGGTGATGACTTCACTCTCCAGATAGGAAAACCAGCTCAGAGATGGGGTGGCTCAAATCAGGCTGCAAATATTATAGACATCCCTTTTTTCCAATTAAAGATACATTTCAAATTGTGATCTAACCTACATGTTTTTGTAGACTATACACAGGAACTTCATGTCCCTCAACATTCCTCAGCCAAACACAAACTTGGCAGGAGCAGCAGATGATCAACACCTTCAGAAACTCTAATGCCCTGGCTTCTTCCTAATGTAGCTTTTGGCATCCATCTCAAAACAAAACAAAGCAAACAAAAAAAAACAGTAAAGCTTTCCTTCCTAATATAAAATCAACTCCTGAAATATACTTATTTTTAGACAGATCAATTTAATAACTTATTTATTAGGCAGTATACCCAAATGACAACCTATAATAAATTTATAACTATGAGGAAATGTCTATTACAAATTAGTAAGCAATAAAAATAACAACTCCTCGTATATATTTCAGTCTCTGACGTGCTGTAGCAGTGTGCTGTCTCCTACTGAGGGCTGTCTGCTCTTTGTTTAAAACTGAACAGAAGGTTAGGAAATGAAGGAAAGAGGGCTAAATAACTGAGGGCAAGAAAACAGAGGAAAATCTTTGCTACCATCCTGCTGTGTGTATTACCAGCATTAATAAACAATGCTCTGGTCAGAATTACGTCTTCTATTCAAAGAGCCAAAATACCCCAAATGCTTTTTAGTTGATGTTTTTTGTTGTTTTTAACCTTACACAATGTAACAGCATTTTTATTCAAATCAAATTCTGCATCCTGTTATATTCTTTCTTCAGTTATGGCTAGCCCAACTGTATTTTTTCATGTATAAAGTCCCCATTGCATTCTTATTTGAAAATGAATCCCACCTTCATCCATATCTTACAAACAACTGATGCAATCTTCAAATGAGTTTCTTGTATACCTGTGCTCTCTGATTGAAATATTGGATTGGACCATGTACTACACTGAAGATTAAATGTGATAGAAAAAAAAATAAATGTGATAGAAGCAGATTGATATCCATAACATCTTTTTAATGCTGTCTTTTTCACCTAATACTGTTAGATACTGAAAGTGTTAGTCACTCAGTTGTGTCCAACTCTTTCCAACCCCATGGACTGTAGTCTGCCAGGCTCCTCCATCCATGAAATTCTCCAGGCAGTACTACTGGAGTGGAGTGGGTTGCCATTCCCTTCTCCAGGGGATCTTCCCAAGCCAGGGATGGATCCCTGGTCTCTCACGCTGCAGGCGGATTCTTTAGCATCTGAGCCACCAAGGAACCCCTTGTCACTTAATGCCTCCCCCTAAACCTTTCTGTGTGAAAAATAGATATTTAAGGATGCACTATCCATCTGGACCCCAGCAAGATACACATAAGTTAGTGTGTGTTCTTCTGTGTATTTTCTAAACTGTAAACAGTATGGGTTTGATTCCCCATGCTCCTGAACCTTGGCCTTTCCTTACACGCATTTTGAGAGTTGGGAGGTTGAGCTGGAGGGAGAGAGCAAGCCAGACATCAAACCCATTTATTTGGAATCTTAAATTATGACTTTTTATCATCAATATTTTGGTTACATTGTTACACAAAGGACAAATTAACATCCGGTTTGAGGTCTCTTCTTTGATTGCTTTGGGATCAGTGCCATTTCCTTGGCGAAGGAATCCTGCACCCGTCAACTCTCAGCTGTGTTTAAATAATATTGTTGTATCAGGTGCCAAACAACGAGAATTTGGGAAACTGCTTCTAGGGAGCCTCTGCCAGTAACCTTCAACCACTGCGATTTTCATGCCGCTTCCCCGCCAGGTGCTCGCGGAGAGTGCCTACACCCTCTGCCTGGGCAGATCAGAAGAGGATCCCGAGGGGGAAGAACTAGTTGGTCCCGTTGACTCTGAGGCACCTGACCGTGGTGTGCTCACCCGGACGTGGATCCAAAGGGGCAAAAACACGCTGCCAGGAAGACCCAGTTGCGCTCGGCAAAGAGACCACGTGATTGGGAACTTGGTCATCACAGCTTCCGTTCTCATCTGACATGATTCAGGCCACCCAGCAACATCCGTCTCTTAAAAGTATTCCAAAACATAAAAAAAAAAAAAAAAAAAATCCAGGTTGGTACTTCCAAAAGTGTCTCTGAGAGAGTCTCTTTTAAAGAATAAGCAGAAATGTCCGTCTGTCATTTTCACTTTGCTCTACCTTCCGTTTGGTCTCATCCAAAATACACAGTTATTTTTTTTTTGTTTTGTGTTGTTTGGTCTCCTCCAGAAATCCAACACACATTTTTCTCTCCCCACCCCTGCACAAAAGATAAAAGCAGGGGTGAGGAGGAGGAGCTGTGTGTGTGAAGAAAAGTAAAGCTTCTTGGGGGGGATGGGGGAAAGAAAACCCGCACACACACATACACAAACAATACAAAACAAAAGCTGCAGTCCAATCGTGCAAAATTTGCTTCTCCAGATAAAGCACTTCTTGATACAATGTCCCCTTCCCCCTCCCGAGGACTCCCATCCACCCCGGGGTGGGGGAAATACAGCATTAAAGTGAAGCCATTCTTTTTCTTAAGGCTGAACAGACACACAGAGAACACGTTTCAAGGGCTGTCGTATGGGCAGTGAGTGGTGGGGCTCTTGCTTTGAGCCCAGCCAGCAGCCTGTGATCCATCCCGGGGTCTGCGGCACCCCTCCCACGGGGCTAACAATACCACGTACAAACAACAGAGGAAAAGTCAATGGTCCCGACAATGAAATCCCGTATTGACTTTACAATCACAGGTACAAATTGCTCAGATCGATCTTTCATTTCTCCTTAAGACCATGTCGTCTAAAACTCATTAGGGGCCGGGTCGCCGAGGAATGGTCAATATTCAGAGAAAATGCTGGAGGTTCCGAAGGAAGCCGCTCTTCTGTCACCACAGTCCGATGGAGGAGGATGGAAACAAGTTGTCCTGTTCCAGCAAGTTTGGGGGGTTGGGAAGGGTGGGTTCCTGGGTCCAGACAGCCGTGTCCCCACTGTCCAGGGGAGGCTCTGCATTTATAGTGGGAAAACCAAGAAGCCCGAGAACGTAGAGTACTTCCAGCCCCCCATAAGGTTGCCCCTCTCCAGTTTGAGGTGGACTTTATCCTCTCTCTCCATCAGCAGCAGGACGCCGTTGCTGGCCGCTTCTCTGGTGACGTCCTGGTCTCCGGCGAACGCCGAGATCACCGGGTAGCCGTTCTGCATTAGACTGACCTACAAGGCAGAGGGCAGAGCTCAGCCGATCACAATGGACCCCACTCCCATCTGCTTCTTCTCGTCTCACCCACCCCCTACCCTGGTCACAGAGCCACATGTCCAGGGGAGCTGACCCAGAGGACTGAACTGTTTCCCAGAACCCGGCCAGGCCCCCTCCCTGACCCCATAGAAGGCGTGACTATTCGTCCAAAGCCAGGAGGGTCCAGCTGTCCAAGTGACCCACCTGGATGGTCTGTCTGTTGTACACTTTGACCACGTGGAAGCTGAAGCTATATATCCCTTTTCTCGGGGCTACAAATATACTGGAGGCAAGATCAAAATGGTTGCCAATATTTACTAAGACCTGGAAAAGAGGAAGGAATAGGGCACACACATAGCAAGCCCCTCTCAGTGTGTTTCTATCAGACTCAACAGACCACCCCCAGCGGTCCCTTTAAGAGCTGCAGGACTTCCAGCAGCAGGTGCTCAGGGACCCGGTACCCCTCACCCCCCAGGAAGCAGGCAGCCCCCAATTAAACATCCTGCAGCAGGAACTGATTTCCTAATGGATGGTCCTTCAGAAGGCTGTCTCTCTGGAGAGTGTAATATATTTATGTGTTGACAACAATGGCTGCACATTGCGGCTGTTGTGGGGTGGGGAAGAAAGATAACACAAAAGACAGTCTGGTAGGTAGATGATCTGTAAACTGAGACTGTTCGAGGTCTGTGGGATTCTGGGGACCTGAATGAGAAGCTTGGACCAAAACAGAGCTCTGTCCTGAGCAGGAAGAGAAAGGGTGGTGAAGTAAAAGGCCCATTACCTGAGTTAAATTCCATCAGATAAAGCTTGGGATGAGCTCTGTGTGCTTCTGGAGGGAAGGGATGGTGTGAGGTTTTGTCTCCCAGCCCCAGGCACTGCCCCTGGCAGCACACAGTAGGTAGGTGTTCAATAAACACTGCTAGGTGAACGATCACAGTCCAAACACTGGCTGTGCCCATCTCCCCTCACTTTCTTCCATGTGAGGTGTCTAGTCCCTAAGCTGGGCTGTGACCTCATGCTCAGAAGCATCAGTAACCACCCGGAGAGGGGAGAGAAAGGCAGCCTGACACCCTCAGCTCAAATTCCACAAAGTGCAAGAACAATGACAAAGTGAGCCATGAGACATGAGATCACGTGACCCTCCAGATGCTATTTCTCCAATAAAAGATGGATGGGAGTGACTGGAGCAGAAGGTCCCCCTTTACGAACAGATTTCCCTGTCAAATGTTCAAGGTTCATCCCTGTCTGGACCCCACTCCTCCTCACCCACAAACGCACAACCCAGTTAAAATCATGAAATGGCCCCGCCTCGTGTTCTCATTTTTTAAAACACAGAGCCCGCAACAACAGCAGAGCCCGAGATTAGAGACCCTGTCATCTGTTCAAAAAACAAATTCGAACCATACCCTTGGCTGTTATTTCCTACACACTCATTACAGATGGATCACACGCGGGCTCCCGGCTCCCAGAGCCATGCCACTGGGAAGGCTGGGAGGGCTGGGGAAGGAGCCACATCAATTCTTCAAGGAGCTCTGAACACACTTGAGCCCCTCTTTGACTGCAGGGCTCAGAGACACTCAGGCGCTGTTGTTAAAGATGGGGAGCTTCAAGATACAAGTCCTCCTCCCTCTGAGGCTGTGTCCCATCTGCCTTACAAGTCTCAAAGAACCAAGCCTCCTCCTCCAAGCCCTTGGTGCTGCTCCCAACTCAGTGACCTCAGCTCTCTCACCTCCACGTCTAATTCAGGAAACTGGTAAATTCAAGGCCCTGCTGTAGAGGAATGAACACCCACCAGCCCCAGAAAAGCCGGTTTCAATTCCTCCCTAACTGGTGCATGACATCATTTCATCTGCCCTGTCATAGCTGGCTCATCTATAAAATGAAAATCCTACTACTGCTTACGCCATGTACATCACAGAGTTTTCTTAACACCCAAATGAAAGGACGATGTATTATAAAAACACTGTGGAAACTAATTCACCGTCTGCTTTCAGTTCAGTTCAGTCGCTTTTGGACATAATTAAAATAAATACGTGCATGTCTCATTAAAAAAAAAAAAGATTAAAGAGAGACATCCCTTTGTACACACCTCTCCAAATTTCAAATACATAATCCTTAACAGGGATTAAAGCAAATGAAGACATTGGCATAAAATGAGGTGTTGGTCTGTGCAGTTGGGTCCTCACCCAGGTCAGCAAGCTGGTTAACAGACAGAAAGGGACTCAAACAAGTGTGCTCAGTGAGGCTGGAACTCCAGGAGGGAGGTGTTGTGGCCAAATGAATGGGATGATTAGGCAAAGTTTGGAAACCACTCTAATGTTTCCTGTTTGTTTCTGAAAAACAACAGAAACCAAGGTAGGGAGAGAGGGGAAGGTGAGGACCTTTAATCCTGGGCAGCAGTGACCCAGAGAAGGGACTGCCAAGACCTGATCACATCAGCGGCCCTTCGACCTGCTGTGTTTACATGTTGCTTTGTATATACTGCATTTGCCACAGATCGCATTTTATATAATCACACTGTGTTTCCTTCTGTTTCTGTACAACCATGGCTGCTATTTCCCCACACTCTTCCCCACTTATTTCTCTTGAAGTTAAGCATTCTCTCTAGGATCCATTCCGAAATAAACAGTAGGTACTTCTCTGAGCCCGGGCTGAGACCTTCGGAGAACCTCCACTCCCCCAGGGGGTTAGCGAGGAGAGTTTAAATGCACTCAGTCTCTTAGTGGCCAACGAGGGGGACAGGAGCCCACCCCCCCGCCAAGGACGGCCCCAACTCCACCGAAAACCAGTTTCTCTTTGGAAATGTCCATCAGCTCTCTTAGCTCAGCGGGACGCCCAGCTCCACAGGACTATCGGTCATCCGAGTGCCAACCGAGCTGATGAGTTATTGAGCAGCGACAGGGTGAAAAGGAGAGCTCACGGGAGAAGGGAGAAAGGCAGGGCAGAGGGGAGGGGAGAGCCCGGAGCTCCGCGTCTGGGAAGCCGGCCACCCAGCCACGCGCCCGGCGGGAGGCGAGGGCAGGTCCGCGCGCTGACCTGATCGAAGTAGATGGTCATGGTGCGGTTGCTCATCTCGGACGGCTCGTGGTTCGTGCTCCGCGTGGCGGAGAAGGCCACCTTGGCACTGCCGGAGCGCACCGAGATGCCCAGCGAGGAGGTGACGGCGCCGTCCGCAGACGGGCTGGAGTCGCACACCACCAGGCACTTGCCCTCCAGCACGATGGGCTCCGTGTCGTTCTGCGCCCTCACCGGGCAGCCGGCGGGCAGCAGCAGCAGCAGCAGGGCCAGCGCCGCCCCCAGGCCCGAGCCGCAGCCGGCCGGCTCGCTCAGCGCCCCCCGGCGCTCGGGCATGGTCTGCGGCGGCCCCCCGGGGCCCCGGCCGGGCGCCGGCATCCGGGCTGCGGGCGCGCGGAGAGCAGGAGGGCGCGCGCGAATGCGCGGGGCCAGGGCGAGCCTCCTCTGGCCTCGGTCCCCCGCTCTGATGGTCAAGGCCAGGGTGGTCCTTAGAAGGAGAGCGCCAGCGGACCTGTCAGGACAGAGAAGCCAAACCCCGAGACGGGGGATGAAGCTGCGTTGGAAGGAGGTGCGGGGAGCAGTCCAGGCGGCGCTCGGGGCCTCTCCCGGAGGCAACCCTCTGGGCCCCTTGCACTGCTACCCTCTCCCCGACTTGCACAACAGGTCCCGAGAAAGGACGGGCGCCCCGGCCCGGGCAACCCTGGAGGCTCCGGGGGAGGGGCGCGCGCCGGGGGTGCGGTCGGGGCCGGGGCTCGCCATGCCGCAGGGCCTCATCAATAATGACAAGGTCGGGGACCCTCAGGGACGCGCTCCGCGCCACCCCCGGCCCATTCAGCCCATGGCAGAGAGGGGGACTCAAGACGCAGGCAACGGAAAAATCCACTGAGCCTTAACCGCTCTATTTTCAGCAGCATTTTTTTAAGCCACACCAAGAACCCCTTTTTCTCTTCTCTGCTTTCCTTTCCATTCTCTATTTCTCCAACCTAGAGTTTTTTGTTTTTTTTTTTTAAGCAATACATTTACACAAGATCTTAGCCGTTTTCCACCCAAAGAACAAGTCCCCAGGAATCTCCTTAGGGTGAATAATAGGATTAAGACAGGAGAAAAAAAAAACAAAAACAAAAACCCTAAAGACAGGGACATCCTAAAACCAAGCAACCGCTTCCCACGTCCCGGCTGTCGGCTGCGAGCCGCTCCGGAGAAGCCCCTCGCATCCCCCTCTCTGGAGCAGGACCGGAGGTTTACGGCGGTGGGAACCCCAAGCTCGGCTTCTCTGCAGCTTTTGTTTCCAGACTCCAGGGGCTCCTCTCCCGGCCAGGAGGCAGCCCTTGCCGCTTTCTGCCAACTTACGCGCCTGTTCTCACTTTCCCATCGGGCCCCATCTTCCCCCACTAAACTAGGCAGATCATTTCAATATCCAGTCGAGAAACAAACAAAAAAAAAGGCAAAGAAACCTCTCAGCTCGCCGCCCACAGCCGCCGAACAACTCCTCCGGCTGTCCAAACAATCTTTCTAAGAAGAGACAAGTTGTTTCTCCACGGGCAGCCTCCCTCCTCAGCCCCTGAACAGGACGGTTTCCAGCAGCTCTCCCGCTCTCCCCGCCCAGACGCAGACCCGCGACCGTCCTCGTGGAAACGGACGCACGGATGCGGGGAACGCGCGGATCGCAGAGGGCAGGTCGGGTCGGGTTACCTGGAACATCCATGACGAGCGAGCTCCGCTGTCCGCCAAGTTTTTCTGCTTGGAGAAGACGAGCCGGAGCTGGCGGGAGGAGACACCGAGCGCGACCCTTCTCCCCGCGCGCGGCCAATAGCCGCCCCGCCCCGCCGCGCCGCGCCGCGCCGCTTTCCCGCGCCGGCCGGCGCCCCACGCCGCGCCCCACCCCGGACCGGCCGGCGCCCTGCTCCCGCAAGCCCCGCGCCGCGCCCCACCCCGCGACCGCCCCGCGGTCCGCACCGGTACCTTCCGCGTCCGCTCAGCCCGGCGCCCGCACTAGGTCCGCACCGCCCGGGTGCCCGCAGCTGCCTCTTTCCACCGACCCCCTCGGTCCCAGCCGCTCCTCCCGCCTCCACACACCCCCGCGCGCGCCGCCTCCTCCCAGACTGGGCACCTGCGCCCGCACCCCGCCGACCCCGCACCGCCAGGTCCCGCTCTCACCCAAACACCCAGCGCGCAATCTTCCCAGACGTCTATTAGGCAACCTCCAAAGCGCTGGCCGCTCCTCTTCTTTTCGATTGTTGCTTTTCTTTTCCAAATCCCCTCCAAGTCTTAATCCCGAATAGCGCGATCACTTTCATAATTAATGCGTAAAGCAGTTTTCTTTAAGAAAAAAAGAAAAAGAAAAAATGAGGACTGGGATGAAGAGAAAGATCTTGGAATATCTTAGTGATGCAAAAGCTGTGGTTCTAGAAGCTCCAGTGTGGCAACTGCCAGGTCTGGGCAAGGATTAGAGGCGTCTCCGCCTGGGTTTCCGTGTCTGCTCCTCTGGACCTGTCGGCGCGCGCTGGCACCCGCGCTTCTTTATTAAAACCCCTGCTCTCAGCTCTAACGACCTGGGGAGACGCGTAGGGTTTCGGAGCTGCGCCCTGAGCGCGGGCGGGCGAGAAGCGCAAGCACGGACGCGGGGCGCCACCTATGGGCGCCGGGGCCTCCCTGCCGCGGGGTCGGGGACGGTGGGGACAAGGATGAGGTATGCGGAGCTCTTCCTGGACCCCCACAAAGCAGCCCGGGCCTCTGCAAAAATGTAGCGGTAGGAATCGATCTCTCCGGTCATCCTGCAATGCCCAGCCCCTGAGAAGGTGGAGCCGCAACCTTGCTTTGGCAGATCATCTGTTCCAACAACTCTACCAGGGTGATTTAAGCCGCAGTCAGGTTATCGTCGCTTATCTTTGTCTTCATAACCTTTGCCAGGACCACTGGGCTGTGGAGTCCATGCTGCCCTTAAACAATATCTAAATGGACACTCTCTTTATAACCCGACCTCTAAAAATGTCGTTAAAAAAAAAAAAAATTCTCCGTCCTCTGACTTGCTTCGTATGCCTTTGCTGATAGGCTGTTCAGGAATAAACTGTAAGTGGGCCAATGCAGTTCAGAACAGAATGGAAGTCTGTCTTATTCCTCCAGACTTCACGCCTAACCCTCTGTCGTTTGAAGAATTCAGCCAGGGTTCTGGTTCCAGCCCATAACATGGGTCTTTGCAGGTAGAGGGTGTTCAAGGCCTCGGTTCCCATAGGCTCTGGCGGGGCTCCTCTTCCCTGATTAGAACTGCCGGGGTCTCATCCCTGAGCGCTGGAGATAAAACTACTTCACATCAGTGCAGCCAAAATAGATGCGAAGGAAGCAAAGAGAAACCGAAATTGCATATTATTTATTACCTGAGAAAAGATGTTTAGTATGGTAGTAAAATATGATGAAAAAAACTTCTGAGCCAACTGTTTGTACTTAACGTACAAAATAGAATAAAATAACCCCCAATGTATTACCCTCCCAAGAATATTCTCTGAAAGTGAAGTACTTTGCTTCAACAACAGGCTGGTCAGATGTACTGGACTTTGTCAGGAAACAATTTACAGAGCCCCCATATCATGTAACTATTTTATGAGTTAAGCACAGTGGAAATTGTTAACTCTTATTCTCTTATGCTAGTACTGCATCAATTTCACAATATCTTGTTGTCAAAGTAAGCACAACTCTAGCCTTCCCTCATAGAGAATATAGATTTGTGTGCAGACCTAAGTAGCAAAGGACTCTAGGTCTGTGAAAGAAATGTGAGCTTAGACTGATAATTAGACCAGTTTGGAGATACTAATTAAGTAACAATGCCTCACACATCCATACATCTTTAAATAACAACTCTATTAAGCAATTCTTAAATGTTAGGCTATAAGCATTTGGTTTGGCAAATGCAAATCTCTTTGAGGGGAGTAAAACCAAACCTTTTTGCTATGTGGTAACAAAAATGCTTAAATTATATAAAAAAAATAAACCTCAGTCTATATAGTTGATTTGATTATGGAATTAGAGCAGTAAGTATCCTTCTATACTGGGGAAAAAAAACCAAGTTGGGTTTAAATTTAAATTTGAGATTATTTTTAGAAGCAAGTTAGTAATTGTGAAAAGTAGCAGATTGATCTACCAATGGTACATCAACATTATTTTTCACTTACTAAATCATTGTTCTATCTATAAGGAGACATTTAGGTTATCTCTTTGTGATGGAATTTTAGCTTATAAACAGGCTGAGAAAGACTTGCAGAATATAACTAAAATTTAAAAGTGAAAATGCTTTCTGGTTATCACAGGGATTACCTTTTGTCTTTCATGTCCATGCTACTAGTAACTATAGTTGTTACTATTACAACAGCAAACTCTCTACTCTCATATTGTCCCCATGGACAATAAAAATATCTGTTGTTGATTGAGCATCTGTTATGTGTTAGCGCACTGCTTTCTTTATCTAGGATGCAGCATGTAGTTTAACACCCACAGTCACCCTGGAGTAGACAGATGGTCACATACAGACCAAGAGGAAAGTATTTTATTGTTAAAAAAGGGGAGTGGGGGAGACCAGGAAAATTTAAGAACCCTTTCTTTCATTTGTCCTCAGTATTTATCTATAACAGACCTTACATTTGTTTTCTTTGTGTAGAACCCTTCATTGAAAACCATCTTTAGCTTGTGATATCATCTTTTCTTGCTTATTTAACTTAATGCATAATATTTATGATTTTATCCTACATAAATATGTGATCAATAGAATATACTATATATTTCATAATATTGAATGTGAAGCCATATACATACTTGATGCTAAAGCTGAAACTCCAATACTTTGGCCACCTCATGCAAAGAGTTGACTCATTGGGAAAGACTCTAATGCTGTGAGGGATTGGGGGCAGGAGGAGAAGGGGACGACAGAGGATGAGATGGCTGGATGGCATCACCAACTCGATGGACATGAGTTTGAGTGAACTCCGGGAGTTGGTGATGGACAGGGAGGCATGGTGTGCTGCAGTACATGGGGTCGCAAGGAGTCGGACACAACTGAGCGACTGAACTGAACTGAAACATAAATATGTATGCATTATTTTTATTTTAAATTTATAAAGGAATAATTGCCAAATACAATTGTATGTATTTAAAGAGATGATTGCATATGCATATACATGAAGGACTGATAACCATGATAAAGATAATAGATCCATCACTTCCCATAGTTAACATAGATTCCTCTGTCATTTATGTGATGAGAAGGCTTAAGATCTATTTTCAGCAACTTTTAAGTATACAGTACCATGTATTAACTAGAGTCACCGTGCTATAATTTCATGCTCTAACCTTCTCATCTTATAACTGAAAATGTGTGCCCTTTGACCTATATCCCCTCATTCCCTCCTCCCCCCAGCCCCTGACAACTACCATTCTGTTCTCTGTTTCTATAAAATAAGTTTTGTTTTGTTGCTGTTTTTTTTTTTTAAGATTCCACATATATCATATAGTTTGGTCTTTCTCTGTCTGACTTAATTTCCCTTTAGCATAAAGTCCTCCAGATTCATCCATTTTGTCACAAGTGGCAGTATTTCTTTCTTTCTATGGCTGGATGATATTCCCTTGAGTATAAATACCTGATTTTCTGTATCCATTCATTGGTTGAAGGACATTTACGTTGTTTCCATGTGTTGGCTACTGTGAGTAACGCTGCATGAACACGGGGTGCTGAGAGAATCAGAAATGTAGCAGGATGCTGTGGTACTCCCCCCACCTCAGTCCTCAGCCTGCCTTTTGTCTGTGGAAAAACTTCAGGCAAAACATAATCGGAGAAGTGAGAAAATGCAGAAATGAAGGAAAACAGTCAAAGGAGACCATATATAATGGTTTCATCATTGAGCATAGTCAAGGACCTTTAGTTCCTCTTCATGGGACATAGACTCTATTCTGAGCCATCTCCTGTGAGCTGACTTGTAGAGACTAAAATCCCCACCGGGTGGAAGATGTTAACGGCATGATGACCAGCCTGTAGCCATGACAGAAGCTGCTGCAGTTCCGAGAACTGGCCTCAAAGATACGGGAACAAACTGGCCTTGGGGCTGAAGAATAACTGTACTTAAAGCAATCAAGATGATGCTGGCCAGACCACCACGTGACCGATTTCAGGATGACTGTCAGAGCTGACGGTGCTGTTGCGAAATGCAGTTCCCTTCCTCCAGCTCTAAGAGCTCTAGCCCCCGACTGTCAGTGGAGGGGGAGTTGGCCTTTGGGCAGGAGTCCACCCTATCCCCATCCTCCAGTTGCCAGCATCCAAAATAAAGCAAACTGTCCAACTTTCCTTTCCACCAGACTTGCCTCTTTATAGACTTTCGAGCGGCAAGGAACTGAACCCCACTTTCTGATACAATACTGGTTTCATTTTATTTGGATATACTCCTAGGTGTAGGAGTGCTGGATCATATGGCACTTTTATTTTTACTTACTTTGGTAAAAATAGAATGTTCTAAAATTATTCATAAATGCATTTCCAGTGTGGTATAATGCTATTCTAGAACATTATTAAGATGTGGAAAATAATAATTCTAAATGTTACACACTCCTTAAGTTATACATGCTGAATTGTAAAGTATATATAGAAATATATACTCGATGTTATGTGGGTACTTTAATGAATTAGCAACATAAGTAAGAATCTTTAAAACTTGAAACCAGTTCTAATTCAGTTGAACAGATAGACCTAGGAAAATTGGTGTATAAGCAGTTGATTTGTAATTTTTGACTGGAATTACTAAATGATCATAATGATCTCATCAAAATCGCTAAAAATATGTTGACAGAAATCCCAGATAGGCTGAACTCAAGTCAGTGAAAGCAGTTTGCATTATGCAGTCATATTATACTAAACAACTTACCTCTGCCATTCAAAGAGCGTATTGACCTGTTCTGAAGACAATATACTGGCTGTCTTTTTCTGACATACATTTCAACATTTAGCAAAGATTCTTAGAAAATGTAATTAGAGAAACATTTGGCCACAATGTGATCCTATTTCTCCAATGTTACAAAGTGAATGTATTGCAATATAAAAAATACTTTTTATTCTAGAATGCCTTTAAACTGAAAAAAATAGTCTAGCTATCTATTTAGGAGTAATATGAGGGTTTTTGAGACTTCATGAAGAAAAGTTATTGAAAATATGCAGAGTATCTTATTTTCCTTCATGCTCCTTGCTTCTTAGCAAGGCATATCCTAAAATCAGTAAACAAGGCAAATTAGTGACTTAATGGGCTTCTAATATTTGAGATATGGTGGCCCAGCAGATATAGAAACTATTGGTTGGAAAAAAGACAAATCATCTGGATTCTTTTCAGCTATGTCTCATTGTCTTATATAATCCTGATATCTAATTTCTTCTATTTTATGGTAGGAAATGTCTCTGTTGCTTTACCAAATTGGGTCAAGTGCTTAATGGGACTCAATGTAATCCTATCAAAACTGAAGTATTTATAAACAAGGACGCCTTTTGTCAACTCTTATTTCTCAATAAGATACATATTATTGCTTGATGAAACTTTCTTCTGCAAACTCTTGCTTAAAAGTTTCTATTCCTTTAGAAAGTAGCAAAGAATCATTAGCATGTAGCTAAAGCACTTCCTGATTTTTTTAAAAGGCTCTTATAGTATAATTGTGTGGCTTTCCTTTTAGAATGAGCTACATGTGTGTTTTCAAGGCTCTTTGTAGTCAGAACATTTTGAGACATGTCATATAGTTTGACCTAGAAACTGATTTCAAAATAAGAACATGCCTGTGTAAGAAAAAGAAAAACTGATTGCTGTCTTGTACTTTCTGAGAATTTCTATAAGGTCATAAGTCAGTGCATCTTTCTCTCCAATGTCCCTCTATAAGAATAAGCTAGAAAAACATAGTCTAGCTGTTCAAATTAAGTCCCCCAATCCTGGAGCTAAGCACTTTAAAGAATATAAGTGTAGAAATATTTTGCTTTTCTGAAATATGTTTTATTTTCAAATTGTCATTTAAGGTAGAGGATATTTGTTCTTGGGCTTCCCAGGTAGCTCAGTTAAAGAATCCACCTGCTAATGCAGGAGAGATGGGTTCGATCCCTGGATCAGGAAGATCCCCTGGAGAAGGAAATGGCAACCCACTGGAGTGTTCTTGCCTGGAGAATCCCATGGACAGAGGAGCCTCGTGGGCTACAGTCCATGAGGTCACCAAAGAGTCAGACTCAACTGATTGATTGACTGAGCAGGCATATTTGTTCTTACCAGAGAATATGATTGCATCCTCCAAAAACAACCGATCCCAGGATATGGCAGAAATAAAAGGTTGAAAAGTTGGGGGGTTAGGGAAGAGCCATCTGGTAGGTTCTGTTGGAAGGAGCTGTGAGACCTGAATGTGTTGCTCCGGGGTCAGCAGACACCTTAGTGCCTCCTTGTCTCCATCTCCTGGCTGAGGACCGCTAACCTACCTTCCCTCACTTAGTGACCTGAGATCAGGGGTCCTTCTCACATGTACCTGCAGTGAACTGGATTGTGTGTGGGAATGTTTTAGCCCAGCACAGAGGTAATGAAACTCAAGCATGGTCTAGACCCAAATACAGCTTTGTACTCTTGCCTGGAAAATCCCATGGATGGAGGAGCCTGGTAGGCTGCAGTCCATGGGGTCGCGAAGAGTCGGACTCTACTGAGCGACTTCACTTTCATTTTTCACTTTCATGCATTGGAGAAGGAAATGGCAACCCACTCCAGTGTTCTTGCCTGGAGAATCCCAGGGATGGGGGAGCCTGGTGGGCTATGGGGTCGCACAGAGTCAAACACGACTGAAGCGACTTAGCAGCAGCAGCAGTACTTTTTCCATGCTTAATATTGACTGTTGATCATGAGACTATTTGGAAACAGAGCATTTTTTAAAAATATTAAGTAAGCCTTGTTTCACAGAAAAGTTGCACCTTGCCCAAGCTAAGACTCACCAGGGATCCCTTGGGTGCTGTCTCTCTGATGTAATCCACTATAAAAGCCATTTTATGCTGATCAGAAGTTTTTCAGAAAAATATGGCTATTTTCTGCACAGAGGTCAGACTGCAAGTACAGATATATCTAAGAAATGTTTCTGGACCCAAAGATGAATGATTTTGCATTTGTGGTCCATAGCTGCCCACTGCCCACCTCCCTCATGTACTTCTTCAGCATCACTCACCAGGCTCTGGGGGGTGTACATAAGAGCAGATTCATGGGATAAAGGAGGAAAATGAAATTAAGGAAGGGGGTCGCACATGTCCACAATTCCCAAACTGTGATGGGCACAGAAATCACCTGGACGTCTTCTAGAAAATGTGCATTCTGAATCACAAAGCCTTGGGTGGGACCTGAGATTCTACATTTCTAACAAGCTCACAGCTGAAACCAGCTCAGCTGGCCTGCAGACAGCCCTCAGAGTAGCAAATATTGATTTCTCCATTCTTATAGGGAATTAATCAGCACCTGAAAAGTGTTCTGAAGATTTACTGTTAAGACATTTTTGAGCAGAACATGGTTAAGTAGAATACGTGAAACTCACATCAAGAGATGGCCTGGTATCAAATAATAAACTTGGAAGTCAGTATCCTGTAGTGTGATTATATGGCTTTTTCATTTCCTTCTTGCCTGCTGAGGCTATTTTTTCAAATCTGATGAGCCCTATTCTGTATGCGTTATTTCAAAAATAAAAATATGTGTTAAAATCACATACTAAATAATTTTTGATTTCTTAAAAGCTCAACTTTGACAATACAACTTAAGGATAAACAAAAAATAGGAGAGACAGCTTTCTAAATGCATTTTTAATTGACAGCTAGGGACTTTTTATCATCCTGTGTTAAGATGGCATGGACTTCCCAGGTGGCTCAGTGGTAAAGAATCTGTCTGCCAATGCAGGAGACGCGAGTTTGATCCCAGGTTCAGGAAGATCCCCTGGAGGAGGAAATGACAATGCATTCCAGTAATCTTGCCTGGGAAATCCCGTGAACAGAGGAGCCTGACAGGTTACAGTCCATGGGGTTGCAAAAGAGTCAGACATGACTTAACAACAAAACAACAACATAAGATGGTACTGCTGCTGCTGCTGCTGCTAAGTCACTTCAGTCGTGTCTGACTCTGTGCGACTCCATAGACGGCAGCCCACCAGGCTCCCTCATCCCTGGGATTCTCCAGGCAAGAACACTGGAGTGGGTTGCCATTTCCTTCTCCAAGATGGTACTATTAGGAGTTATTCCATAATGGTCACAAAAGCGGTTTCAGCTCATTTGCTAATCACTAGATGAACACACAGGTTGGGATGAGCATTTTCTGTTGGGTTTCTGTGAAATGCATAGGAGCTCTCTGTCTCCAGAGTCCAGCGTGTTATGGCTCCTGACGACAAAAGTGAAGGGCAGACTGAGTTTAATCCTGGGATCTGCTAAGAACTGGTGAGCAGATACAAAAAAAAATGTTCTCCGGGTTTTAAGATCAATATCTTCTTTATATGGAATGTGGTCTCTGTTGACTCACAACCAGAATGTTTGCAAGTTAAAAATTAACTTTAAAATAAGCAGAATGTGGGGCAAATGCATCCCTTGGCAGGTTGACTAGATTTCTGTTTGATAAATCATTGTTCTGATTCCTCCCGATCATCTTAGAGAAAGCATATAGATTTCCCTTTAGGAGCCTCATCATTCCCAATAAGCACAAACATTTGTTAAATTTCTGTTATATCTCAGGCACAGACTATACTGCTTCATTTCCCTGGAAACCATAACCATAGACATTTAATGAGTCAAAATACAAAAAGTCAGGAAAAGTGCTGATTTATCTTCAGTGCTGAGAGATCAGCGGATGCAGGGATAGTGAAGTTTGAGACCTGACATTGTCGTGTCAGGTCATAGGGAAAACAGGCTTTGCAAAAAGAAACGCAAGTGTTTTCATTAGTGAAGGGATATTAATGTAAATTTCCTAGATTCTGAATCCTAAGCAACTAGACATATTCTTCAGTTCAGTTCAGTCACTCAAGTTGTGTCCGACTCTTTGTGACCCCATGGACTGCAGCACGCCAGGCCTCCCTGTCCATCACCAACTCCCGGAGTTTACCCAAACTCATATCCATTGAATTGGTGATGTCATCCAACCATCTCATCCTCTGTCATCCCCTTCTCCTCCTGCCTTCAATCTTTCTCAGCATTAGGGTCTTTTCAAATGAGTCAGCTCTTCACATCAGGTGGCCAAAGTATTGGAGTTTCAGCTTCAGCATCAGTCCTTCCAATGAATATTCAGGACTGATTTCCTTTAGGATGGACTGATTGGATCTCATTGCAGTCCAAGGGACTCTCAAGACAAGTTTTCAAAAATACTGAAAGAAAAATTCATATCCTAAAAATGGCCATAACATAAATTGTGTTACCTAACAAAATGTCTTTTTAATAGGTTTTTTTTTTTCTTTCAAATCCTCTATATTGTCTTTAGGAAGCTTTCAGTATATATTGAGAATGAGATTAAGTTTCGGTTTAATTCATAATGTTAAGATCTTCTTCCCAGAATAGCTTTTAAGTGTTAGATTAATTCTAATATGTTTTATGATTTATTTCTATGCATTAAATAATTCCCTAAAAGGATGTGTGGTAACGTTGTCTTGTTCACGTCTCTCCGATGGTGCTTATGGTGAGTAGAGCACTAGGATTAGTTATCTGCATGTCTTGCCCACAGACAAAACTATAAATTCTTTACAAACAAGTACCATAACTTTTTTGTTTGTTTTGTCATTTTTCAGCACATCGAACAAGCACCTCTCCTTGTTGGGAACTCTGCTTCTATTTGCATATTAATAAATTAAATCTACTACTCATTAAATAGCAATTTTAGGTAATTCTATCATATGTCTTCATGTACACTTTCAGAAATAACTAATGGGCAAAATTATTTAAATAAGTAAGGAAAAACTTCAGGTTTTTTAAAATTAAGATTAAGATTTTTTAAGATTAAGATTTTTTTTATTAGGTTTTTTTTATTAACCCACCAAGAAAAATTCGATTGAAAACATTTTGCTTTTTTGTTTGTTTGTTTGTTTTGGTTTCATGGTGTGTTCAAATTTTGGTAGCTTGGTCCAGGAGACACCAATGTGCAAATGGAAGATTGAGACTTATTTTAATACTGTGCTTATCTTTGTGATCCTTTGTATGTTTGAAAAATCTCTTACCTGAAATAGAATTGAGCAAATTGAGAAGACTAAGAATTTCACAAAGCCTTCAGAAGTGGAAAGTCAACCATTACACGTGCCATTCAAGTGCACAGTTTCACCCAAATCTGTCCATCTTCACACAACAGGACTGAAGCTAAGGTCATTAATTTTATACACAGGTGTAGTGTAGGTTTCATAGAAACAGTGAAAAAGTACTTGACCGTTAATAGTCTAACAATCACTGAGATGTACAGGTATATATATATATATCATATATGTAGTATATCATATATAGTGTATATATATAGTATATATATAGTATATTATATATATATATCTCATGAAATTATATAGGTACCATAGTATATGTAAACCACACATTAATATTAGACATATTAGGGTTAGTACCAATATTTATTTCATTAAAGAAATAAATTGTCCTCACCTCCTGATTCACTTTATACAGGGAGAAATCTCAAGTGAAGCTTTAAAATCAGAAGGTCAACTTTCTCATGATTATACAATTGTGTTGAACTTTCATGTAAAAAGTAAACTACTGGGTTTAGTTTTGTTGTTTTGTTATTGAACTTGTTCTCCAGTTCCTTGTTCTATTAGTTTTGTACTTCTCTATTTTCTGTACTGTTCAGTGTTTCTGAATTCTACCACTTATTAACATGTCCCCCAGAGAAAGTGATTTTAATAGAAGAAAGAGGTTTAGACTATCATACAAATATCTCATATTTTATATTTTTTTCAAATTTTTTAAAAAATTGACAGATTTCTGGCTGAAATGTGTGATTTGAAATAACCTTTTCTGTAACATGATACCATCAGTTTGATAATGGGAAAAAAAGGGGGGGAATTTCCCTAAAACAATACTTATGATCTCATTTTTCATAAAAGATATTGTGATACTCATTCTCTGGTGACTCAGTTGGTAAAAATCTGCTTGTAATGCAAGAGACCCGGGTTTGATCTCTGGGTCAGGAAGATCCCCTGGAGGAGGGCATGGCAACCCACTCCAGTATTCTTGCCTGGAGAATCCCATGGGCAGAAGAACCTTGGGAGCTATAGTCCATAGGGTCATAAAGAGTTGGAAACGACTGAAGCGACTTAGCATGCATCCATGCACAAAGACAAGCTAAGTAAATGGACTAGCAATCAGTAATACTAGGCAAGTGTGTGTGTCTTTTAGAGAAGGTTTACTCAATAAAAATGCAATTTTAATAGATAAATGAGTATAAATATATTTTAATGATAGAAAACTCAGACAAATGTTTATGTTTGGATCATTTTAATAGAAACAGCCAGTTTACCACCTGACAGCTATATAATCTAGCTGTAAGAAAGCTACCTAATCCAGGCCATAGGATTTGGGATGCAATGGAGTGATGAGGGCAGAACAAGATTGCACTCCATAATTCAAGTCTAGAAAGCTGACCAGAAAATGTGAATTTACCCCCCCGAATCACACTATTAATTCTGATTGATGTTATAAACTTTAATAAAGGGTCTGGGCTGGGAGAAATTTGGAAACATTTGGCTAAAAAGAGATTTGAAGACAACTGTCAGATTCATTTTTCAGCTTCATGTCTATCCTTCATTACCATGCCTCAATGAGAATTGATTACGTTACTGGAGAAGTGCATATCTCTGTAATGAAGAAATATTATACCATTTTCGGTTCTCAATCCTGCAGGGAAAGAATTAATAACTAATCACATAATCTCTTCTGTAATTTATTCTTCATAATCCTTAGAGTATAAGATAACTAATACTGTTAAAGGAAGTGAAAACCAAAAGACTATTAATATTTGTTGTTTTCATTACAGTCTTCTTATTTTGGCTTGATTGTGATGAAAGCAGTCAATTTGAAATGCATTATAAAATTTGAAATCTATTATGCCTGATTTACCTAGCGGATGTTCAGAAGAAGAAAGTGAAAAGAATAATCTTGAAAAGAAAAATAAATTCCTTTGCCAGTCTTTTGGACTTCTGCCAAAATCAAAGCAATAAAGATTATGAAAAAGGAGAGAGTTTGAAGATGATGACTTCTAGTTACTTTAAGTGGGAACATTGTTCCCTTTCCTTTTAAGTTTCAAGAAATGAAATTAAGTGTCAGAGTTTAGAATTGCTACTTAAAAGTGGTACATATTAAATAGTTGTTCCTGTTAACTTGGGCATATTACATGAGAAGATTGGAATACAGGGCTTTGAGCTTAAATAGAAACTGAGCAAAATTAAAGGCCTTCAGAGAAAATGAAATGGGAGATCCAGATGAAAGTATTTCAGTGACAAAATGTTACAGGCAATATCTGATTACTCTAAGCTAAAATGTCAGGCAAAGCACCAAATAAAGGTTAAATTTTTAAAAAAGAAAAATGTATGAAGGTTCATCTCTCACCACTGCAACCCCTCTCATAGAGTTCCCCTCTTCTTTCCTACTGATTAAAAAGAGAAAAAATAAAATGGCTAAGAGGGCAAATACTCCCCCTTAATCCTTGACTATCGGCTATGAACAGAGCTGAAGACACAGAGCTGTACCTAATATGGGGAATGCGTGTGTGCTAAGTCACTTCAGTGGTCTCCAACTTCATGTCACCCCATGGACTGTGGCCCACCAGGCTTCTCTGTCCATGGGATTCTCCAGGCAAGAATACTGGAGTAGGGTGCCAGTCCTCCAGGGGATCTTCCCGTCCCACGGGTCGAACCCGCGTCTCTTATATCTCCTGCATTGGCAGGCAGGTTCTTTACCACTAGTGCCATTTGGGGAATACTTCTCTCTAAATATGTCCAGTCAGGAGGGTGCTGATCACCTGAAAATTCACAACCACCTCAATTTGTATTCAAAACTTTTAATTGCCATTTAATGTCATCATTTGAAGGGAACTAGCATTTTGGGGGAAAGCAACTATTGATGAAGATTGGAGAAAGTCACTAGGAATATTTGAGTGTGCATGTGTCCACATGGGTTAGGGTGGAGGATGTATAATCTTATTTTATAAATTCTGAAACCACATTTCAGATTATATGAAATCACTGAACCCAGATCTCCCGCATTGCAGGTGGATTCTTTATTGACTAAGCCACCGAGGAAGCCCAAGAATCCTGGAGTGGGTAGCCTATCCCTTCTCAAGGGGATCTTCCTGACCCAGGAATCAAACCAGGGTCTCCTGCATTGCAGGCAGCTTCTTTACCAGCTGAGCTACCAGGAAAGCCCTTTAAATAATCTTTCCACTTCATTTATCATGGACATTTTAAAAGTCATTTAAATGCAAATGTAAAATTAAATAACAGCAACATGTGGGCGGCTAGTTGTGTATATGTGCCAGACCCCCAGTAGAATCTCTGGGCACCAGCGGGTGGGTGAGTGTCCACCACCGGCAATTCTCCTTGCACGTTGTCACGTGTCATTGCTCTGAGGGATAATCACAGCTGGCCTGACTGCCCTGGGACAGAACGACTGGGATCTGCATGCCTGTCCTCACCTGATCTGCCCCAGACACTGTTTCCTCTGCTGGCTGTAATCTGAATGCCTTAAGTGTATCACACGAGTTGAGAAAAAAAAAAAAAGTATCACACAGTAAGTGTGCACCTAGTTCTTCACTTAGTTCAAAGAGAATGAAGTGGTTAGATAGCCATGTCATCAACTCAATGGACATGAATTTGAGCAAACTCCACGAGATAGTGTAAGACAGAAGAGCCCGGCGTGCTGCAGTCCATGGGGTCGCAGAGTCAGCATAACCTAGCGACTGAACAACAACGATGAGAGTTCCTCCTAGGGAATCCTTCAACCTGAGGGTTATCTTTGGGACCTCCCACACTCACAGGTGTTGCTAAGGGAAGATGTGCAAGGATTCTGCCCCCTTTACGCCAGTAGCTGGTCCTGTTGCTTCATGACCCATACACTGTGACAATGCAGCTGTCTGAAGGAGCAAGGGAGTATGCATTGCAGTAAAGGGTGGGTACAAAAAGCATGGACCACCCGAGGATCAGAAGTCAACTCACAGGTAATTTACAAATATTTTTACTGTATATATAAAGTTTTAAAACATCAGTAGAAATTAAAGCTATCAAGTGCCATCTGACACAGTGAGTCATAGCCCACCAGTTCTCCCTGGACTAACAAGGTTAAGGGTCTTTGATGTCGTGGCTCTGGATGTCCCTGCGGCATCGCACTAGATATTCTGTGCAACACAATCAGGAGTGGAACACCAACCAATTATGTCGGCAATTCACAAGCTCACTTTGCTGAGGCGAAAAAGACGACTTCCCCTCAGCCTGCATGTAAGGTATAGTTCGGGCCGAGGCAAAAAGAGGAAAGATGACCTCAAAGAAGTAGGTTACCTTTATTCAGGCAAGGAGGGGCAACAGTCGGCCTAATGGCCAGGCTGAGCGCGGAGAGGGATCAGGGAGGCTCTATATTTATAGGGAGGTTTGTGGAAGCGATAAGGGAAACGTTAATCAGGCGGGATGTTTTGGGTATTCTTTAGTTGAGATGGCATTTGTGGTTGAGCAGGGGGTGATAAGTCTTCTGTGCAGGTATAGGGGGTGGAAGGTTTCCGGACAGGGGGTGATAAGTCCCAGATAGATGCAACCAGCCTGGAGCATCAGGGCAGGACCTAAAGTTCTGTTTTGTTTTTTCCAAAGGTAGATGATTCAGCAAGGGCCTTTGAAACTGTTGTTTTCTTTTCTAGGCCCCAAAGACTCCTTCACTGCTTAGACCAGGTGAGATGAATATTCAACAGTTCTGAGAAGCAAGGAAAGACTTACTCAGACCAAACTCCCGGGGAATACTATTTTGGATTTGATAGAGTTTATGGTTTGCTTTTGTTTTAATGTGAAACATAACTCATTATCGAATATTTAAATTAGAGAAAACTCCATTGACCATTAGAGCAGAAAGTGCTATGAAGGACAAGAGGATGGGACACCTTGGTGAATGCAGGGTTGGGTTTGTTTTTGAAAAGTCATTTGAAGCAAGCAGTTTTCATCATGGCTGCCAGCCTGAATTCAAAATGGCCTCCAATGCTAACAGACCCATTTGACTTTTTTGGACAAAATGCAAAGCTGGGTGACACGCAGACACCGATGACATTATTTTGTTTAGATCTTGAAAGGGCACTTCCTGTGTTATAGGAGATGAAAAGACATTCTGAAACGCTGTCTCTTGGTGTGGCTAAAATCAAACAAGTGTATTCAAAGGTGGTTAAAAAAAGATATGAAGCCCCTTGATTTGTAGTCCATCTAAGGCTCTCTCTTCTGTGGCATTTGTTAATTTTTTATATGCTTATTGATCCAGTATCTATCATTTTGGTCCTTTGCTCCAAGAGGAGAATAGTATCAGCTCTCTCCACTCTGAGCCCAGGAAGGAGCTCATTGAACAGAGAACTGTCAGAAGTGGATGCTTATTCTTCCAGCACCCCACTGCACCAGAGCCGAACAAAGCAGTCACTCTTCAGAGGCTGAAGGACAGTGTGCACACACACCCAGCTGCCCCCCACCTGTCCTGCCTAAAGAGGACGTGAGCGGAGAGGCTGGTCCCTTCCTGCTCTGGGAACGCAGACGTGTCATGGGGAGCAACCACCTGTGCAGCAGTGGGCAGGACTCCTGTCTGGTCCAGGAGGTAACCAAGCAAGTCAGGTGTGCCAAGAAGAGGGTGGGGCTGTTTCCGTGTCTCTAACGAATATCATGTGACATGCTTTTTCAGCTAAAGCCTTCAAAAAATGTTGCAGTAGCCTGGGGGATTATAGGAAAAATTGGGGATAAATATTGTATTGGGTTGCATTTTTCTTGGGACAGCAGATGGAAAATTATGGCCCATGTACCAAACACAGTAACCCTGACTCGGTTTTATCCACCACCCTCTGATTTCACTACCACAGTGGAGCCAAGTGGTTGTGACATAGATAACATGGCTGTAAAGCCTAAGCTGTTTACTATTTGGTTCTTTAGAGAAAAAGTTTACCGACTCCTATAAGTAGACATGTATACAACATGAAGTTTTATATGAAAGTTTAATACAAAATGTAAGTACTGTGTATAACATCATAATAGTTGTAAGTGGTCTTGAGATTAAAGATAGATACAGATATTTATAGTGTATGCATATACATATATGCATGCATACATGTTTCTCAGTCGTGTCTGAATCTTTGCTACGCTATGGATTGTAGCCCACCAGGCTCCTCTGTTTAAGGGAATTTTCCAGGCAAGAATGCTGGAGGGAGTTGCCATTTCCTCTTCCAGGGGGTCTTCCCAACCCAGTGATCAAACCTAAGTCTCCTGCATTAGCAGGTGGATTCTTTACCACTGAACCATCAGGAAAGTCCTATACATATATGCCTGCATGTATATATTGTATTTCTATTAAGTTTTAAAAGATAATCTAGGAGTCAGAGACAGGAAGCAAAACAAAGAAATCATATATTTGGAATTAATATTTAGAAAATGATGGGGAATACGAGAAATTAGTTTTCAAACTGGAAGGGAATTTAAATATGATATTATATAAAAATATTTAACACCTGGAACAAAATTTTCTGATTGCTTACAATTTATGATTTTAGGTCTTTACTGTAGAAACCATCTCCCTGATCTGAACCCATCTTTAGATTTCTTCCTCTCTCCTTTTCTGTCTCCATCTCTCTCTCTCTTCCTCCTACCAGCTCCAATTTAATATAGCACTTCTCTGATGATTTGGCACGGTCTCTCTCTCTCTAACAGGAACTTAAGAATTTGGATCTATTAACAGTGCATACATTATTTATTAACTTGCACCAGGAGTAATTTTGCAATTGGCAAGCTTTAGAAAGCTGCAGAAAACCATCACCCCCCGCCATCACAGTCCGCATTACCTCTCAGCAGTCCCTGACAGAGGAAAACATTAGAAAGGAGCCTTCACCTCTTGTCAGTTGGATCTGAAAAGTATAACAAATTGCTTGTTTCATTCACAATTTCCCCCTCTGTCCAGGCAGCAATAAGTGTGTATTAGCCTGAAGGCTTCAAAGTACATAAACATTCATCTCAACATGCTCTGGAAGCACTCAGGAATTAGTATTATGATCCATCAGTGGGGGGAAAATGAACGGTGTCCTGAAACTTGAGGCATATTTTCGTGAACTTTGGCAGGAGGTCTGCAATGCCAAGTCACTGAGTTGGCATCAGGTTACACGGCTCCTTCAGCTGTGGTAACTGATCACAAACAGAAGCAAGTCACAGCCCTGCACACGTCCATTGCTTGTTTGAAGTGTCTGGTGCTACCCATGGGGAACAGTCAGCAAGGCAACATTTGGGACTTCATTTACAACAGATAAGCGCTATCTGAAAGGAGCTATGCATCAGACACTGAGTTTGTGTGTGTGAGAGCTGAAGATTGAGGCGCCTGGCTGGAGTAGAGGGTGGGCGTGTGGAAGATGCAGGAATGAAAACGGCATTGAGTGATGGTTAAGAGGAGGACCCAGCACTTCTCCAGCTGAGGAATGCAACCACAGAGGCAGGAAAACAGGCGTTTGAATTGAGATACATTATTTTCTCTCCTCTGGGATAAAGAACACATTTGAGTCAGTCCTAATGAGGTGGATGAACCTAGAGCCTATCATACAGAGTGAAGTGAATCAGAAAGAAAAAAAACAAATATTGTATATTCACACACACATGCACACACACACACACGGAATCTAGAAAGATGGTACTGATGAACCTATTTACAGGGAGACACAGACATAGACAACAGACTTGAGGGCACAGGTGGGGAAGGAGAAAGTGAATTTGCTCAGTCATGTCCGAATCTTTGTGACCCCATGGATTGTAGCCCACCAGGCTCCTACATCCATAGGATTCTCCAGGCAAGAATATTGGAGCGGGTTGCCATTTCCTTCTCCAGGGGATCTTCCCGACCCAGGGATTGAACCCAGGTCTCCCACATTGCAGCCAGACGCTTTAACCTCTGAGCCACCAGGGAAGCCCAGGGGAAGGAGAGGGCGGGACAAATTGAGAATAGCAAGGAAACACATACACCCCCATATGTGAAAAGGACAGCCAGTGGGAAGTTGCTGCATGATGAAGGGAGCTCAGCCCGGTGCACTGTGACACCCTAGAAGGGTGGGGTGGGGAGGGAGGTGTGAGGGGGGGTTCAAGAGGGAGGGGACACATGTACCTATGGCTGACCCATGCTGATGTATGGCAGAAACCAACACAATACTGCAAAGGAATTATTCTCCAGTTAAAGATAAATTTAAAAACAAGATAGAGTCCAAACTTCATCATCAGTTCTCAGTATGTCATTTATGGTATTAGAGTGGCCAGGGACATATTTGACCTAACTTGACTGACCTCTCTTTGAATAGCTTTGGCTCAAAAACAGTGAAAAAAAAATTTTTTTTTCCATCCCACTATATTGTTTTGTTTTTATTTTGGGTTTAAAAAGAAGGCAATATAGCACAAATGCTAAATATACATTTAGAGCCTTGGGAAACACACCATAGTAGAAAATGAATCCTACTTGTAAGGAGGCAGTTTAAAATTTTAGTCTTCCAGGGGTAATTTAGGTTTGACGTCTTGTGAAAACGCCTTCATGATTCACAGGGTTTTTAGAAGCCAGTTACCTTAGTGATTTTATTTATCTTTCTGAAACTGTCTGACAGTTGAAATGTACTTGGTTACACCTGCTGGCAGTTGCTAGTTTTAAATTACAGGAAATTGAAAGCAAGTTGCTTCTAGGACACTGAACTTAGAATTTCTTTCTTATTTTGGCAAATGCTGTGTGACTAGAGGTGTAAGTAATACCACTGTAAAGTTTTTGTCTTAATATTTAGGGATGCCTCACATTAAACTGAGCAAACAGATCGTTAAATTTATTGAAAGACATAGGTGTACGTAGACCTAGACATGTATCTGCAGGCACACACACACACACACACAGAGCTTTAGAAAATAATGAATATGTACTATAAATCTAGAGATTAAATTACAATTAAATAAAACTAGACTTGCATTATGAAGTTCAATTCAGTTCAGTCGCTCAGTCATGTCTGACTCTTTGCGACCCCATGAATCCCAGCACGCCAGGCCTCCCTGTCCATCACCATCTCCTGGAGTTCACTCAACTCACGTCCATCGCGTCCGTGATGCCATCCAGCCATCTCATCCTTGGTCATCCCCTTCTCCTCCTGCCCCCAATCCCTCCCAGCATTAGAGTTTTTTTCCAATGAGTCAACTCTTCTCATGAGGTGGTCAAAGTACTGGAGTTTCAGCTTTAGCATCATTCCCTCCAAAGAAATCCCAGGGTTGATCTCCTTCAGAATGGACTGGTTGGATCTCGTTGCAGTCCAAGGGACCCTCAAGAGTCTTTTCCAACACCACAGTTCAAAAGTATCAATTCTTTGGCACTCAGCCTTCTTCACAGTCTGAAGAATTCTGAAATTCTGAAAGAGATGGGAATACCAGACCACCTGACCTGCCTCTTGAGAAATCTTTATGCAGGTCAGGAAGCATTATGAAGGAGGAAACCAAAAAGGCTCAGTAAGCACAGATTAAATTTTCTCAGTTAATTTAGTCTACTGAATGGTCAAAATTTCATCAAACTAGACCAACACAATAAGCTGTTACTCATATAAGCCCTGAAAGATGAGTCAAAGATCCTCTTGAACCAAGAATAGTATAGTCTCCTCCTGAACCAAGGAGAATAGTATAGTCTGATCATTCCTGTCCCTCCCAAGTCCCCGTGTTGAAATCCTACACTTTAATGTGATGGGATTCAGGGATGGAGCCCTAGGGAGGTGATGGGTCATGAGGTTTAGCCTCAGGAATGGGATTAGTGACCTCATCAGGAGACCTCCTCAGAGCTGTTGCAGGAAGGGGGACCCTTTCCAGAGCCCGAAACTGGGCTCTTGTCTAACATTAGGAAATAAATTGTCTGAGGAGACACATGTGCTAACAAAGCAAGAGATTTTACTGGGAAAGGGCACCTGGGTGGAGAGCAGGAGGGTAAGGGAACCCAGGAGAACCGCTCTGCCACATGGCTTGCAGTCTCGGTTTTATGGTGATGGGATTAGTTTCTGGGTGGTCTTTGGCCAATCATTCTAATTCAGAGTCTTTCCTGGTGGCACATGCATCCTTCAGCCAAGATGGATGCTAGCGAGAGGGATTCAGGGAAGTGGATGGACACAGGGTGTCTCCTTTTGACTTTTCCAGAACTTTTCCTGTTGGTGGTGGCTTACTAGTTCCCTATTCCTTATCAGGATCTCCTGTCATAAGACAACTCATGCAAATGGTTACTATGGTGCCTGGCCAGGGTGGGCGGTTTCAATCAGTGTGCTTCCCCTAACAGAGCTCCCTAGGTCCTTCCACCCCATGAGGACACAGCAAGGAGGTGCCTGCTATGAAGCCCTGATCTGATCCTGCACCTCTGGTTTCCAGAGTCCTGAGAAACATTTGTTGTGCATAAGGACCCATCTGTGGGATTTTAGCAGCCTGCAAAGGGCTAAGACATGAGGGATGTCAAAAGTGTGTAAGTGTGCTGGTCTTTAAACTAGACACTGCTTCTGAAGCCTGAAAAGTGAATTCCCTCCCCCAAAAAAGTCCATTTCATAGCCTGTGGAAGTTCAAAACGCCTCCTAAAATTTCTCTGTGTTTTAAAAGCTTATTTCCTGGCAGTCACCCCTTCTTCCAAATTCTTCCCTGTGTGGAATTGTTATTTCAATTATGAGTCATCTCACCACTGTTATGTGTTAGCAGCCTCTGGCAATCCACTTCCGGCTGAATTACTATACACGTACCCAGGCATGTGAGAAGACACACACACACACACACATACACACACACACACACACACACACACACGGAATCAGAAGATGTAGAATAGGAAGAGTGGAGGGATACACGGACAAGGCAATTTGAACATCCTACACTCTTATGCTTTGCGTCACACATGATTGCAAACATCTGAGATCATTTCTTCTAGTTTCTCTTCCCCTCTTTTCTTTTCAATCTCTTCCTTCTGTATTATTTGCAGAATTCCAAAGTCTCTGTGATGCAGAGCAGTTGGGCTCCCCTCAAGTCCCTCCAGGCTTCCTTTTTGCATTTCAAGCATCTCAACAAGTTTAGCAGAACAAAAGACCTCTCTCTGAATAACAAGTTAGAAAGCAGTTGCAATCATACATTGCAATTATATTTTGCCTTCATGGGTATACATCACACAAGTTAAATTCAATCAAGAAATAAACATTTTCATATAGAGATGTATGGCTCTAGGGAAAGTATTACACTTAAAAAGATTTATCTCTTGTCTTTTTAACAAACTTACTTCCACCCTGTTCTCTCTCAGAAACTTCTATTTCACCTCTCATCAACTTTTGTATGAATATTTACCTCTTCTGTCAAACAGCCCTGTGTCCATAATTTTCAAAGTACAACATCCTGTGTTTAATTAGATCATATTCTGAACTGTGGGGCTTCCCTGGAGGCTCAGGTGGTTAAGAATCCACCTTCCAATGCAGGAGATTCAGGTTTGATCCCTGGGTCTGGAAGATTGCCTGGAGAAGGGAATGGCAACCCACTTCAGTATTCTTGCCTGGAGAATCCCATGGACAGAGGAGCCGGGTGGAGTACAGACCATGGGGTTGCAAAGAGTCTGAGTGATTGATTAACTCTCTGAACTACAGAAATCCCTTGGGCCATCATCAAAGCACACCCTGGCACCAGGCTTTAAGCAAATCCACTTGGCACTAACTCAGCACTTCTCAAATATTGGTCTCATGATGTTAACTATCTTAAAGATCTGGATGACCTACAGAGAGTTTCTGTTTATGACAATCATATCCAGGATATGCTGGAGCAGAAGGGCACAGACTCTCTGGAACCGATTCTGAACGTTGACTCAACTTTACATGGAGTGACTCACATTCTTAGTTTGAAAATGCCCACATTGCCAGTATTTCAGTGTGTGGTGGAGCCAGCTGGCGAGGATGCCTGTGAAATTTTCAAGAATTTTGCAAGCCAGTGTTTAAAAAGGTTCATTATTAAAAAGTAATTTGCATAAACTTACAAATCAATAATTTATATTAAAACCAAAAGTAATAATACTCAAAACTCACTGCTTTTCATTTTACTATGACTTTCTACTATCTTTTTTCTTTTTTTTTTTTTGAGGTTATTTATGTCTGGTCTGTCTGTAAGAGGTGGAAATACATCTTGTTGTGATGTGCCCTGTGTTTTCATTCCTGCCTGTTAGATAATGTTGAGATTGGTGGCCTGAAATTAGCCATGGAAGGAATATTTACACCACCACCACTACTACTACTACTAAGTCGCTTCAGTCGTGTCTGACTCTGTGTGAGCCCATAGACGGCAGCCCACCAGGCTCCCCTGTCCCTGGGATTCTCCAGGCAAGAACACTGGAGTGGGTTGCCATTTCCTTCTCCAATGCATGAAAGTGAAAAGGCAAAGTGAAGTCGCTCAGTCTTCTCCAACTCTTAGCGACCCCATGGACTGTAGCCCACCAGGCTCCTCCGTCCATGGGATTTTCCAGGCAAGAATACTGGAGTGGGGTGCCATTGCCTTCAACAGCTGACAGATTCTACCAAGTAAGGCTTTGGAGAAGGAAATGACAACTCATTCCAATATTCTCGCCTGGAGAATCGCATGGACAGAGAAGCCTGTCGGGCTACAGTCCACGGGGTCGCAAGGAGTCAGACATGACTGAGCAACTGAATATGCATACATGCAAGGCTTGATCTGTTGCTTTGTTGATTTAAAAAATATCAGTAATGAAGATTATAAAGTTGATTTTATTTTATGAAAAGTATAAAAAATTGAAGAAATAATCTTCACGTATTAAAAAATATTATCTAATTCAGCTTAAAAGCCATTTATATGAATGAGTGATGTTCCAACTCAAGGATTTGTTGTTTCAAGGTTGTGTCACTTGTACATGTGGACATTTATGTTGGTACTCCCCTCAGAGAACAAGCTATTTAATGTTTACCATCACGTGTCACTGGAGTACATTTCACAAGGAAATTGGCAGATATTTCAAATCATGACTTTTTTTTTTAATTCCCCAAAGTGTTAGAGTACCAGCATGCCAGTGGTCATTTTTATCAATATTTAAGATATTAAAAATTCTTATTAATGCATTTGATAATAATAAACCCATTAGAGGCTAACATAAATAATGTTTTAGAACAAATAAACTGACAGCAAAATTTTAACAAATTAACTGGATTTACCAAAGCAAAAATTAACTTAGTGAGAAGAATGGTATTATTTTGCATTTTTGAAAATCTTTTTCCATGTCTCTTTTAATACAAGACAGCTGGATTTTTCTACTTCTGGAATCAATCTGTTGTGATAAATTATTTTGCTTTAAATATCTGAAGAAAAATCAGTTTTATTAAGATCTGTAGTCTAGAAAGGGAAAGACTCAGAAGTCCACTGAAAGGGTCTCAGGGACTGGTGTGTGTGTGTGTGTGTGTATGCACGCGTGTGAGTGGTCAGTTGTGTCTGACTCTGTGACCACATGAACTGGTGGTCTACCAGGCTCCTCTGTCCATGGCATTTTCCAGGCAAGAATACTGGAGTGGGTTGTCATGCTCTCCTCCAGAGGATCTTCCTGACCCAGGGATCATACTCATGTCTCCAGCCTCTGTACCCTACATTAGCAGGCAGGTTTATTATTATCATTTTTTTTTTCACTACTTGAACCACTGGGAAACCCCAGGGGCTGGTATTTAGCATCTATTGTTGATTCATTAATATTGAACTCTGACCAGCAACACTGCAATTCATACCTAAAAAAAGCTTATCTAACACAGGTATTTTCTCCATAAGACACATTGCAGCCTTCCTGTGCTTTAGGAAACCGAAATTAATTAAACAAGGAGGACGTTAGACCCAGGGGGGTCTCATGCCCGGGTGGCCTTCATAGGTAAACCAAAATCTAATCTGGTAACTGCCTTAAGGTGATGGCATTGAAACCTAAGGACAGCAAACCACAGGGAGCCCACCAGCCGTTAAGCGGCATCCAGCGCACAGCATCTCTGCACTGCTTCCGCTCCAGTCCGTGTGTTCCCAACCACTTCCTGTTTGGCACTGCCCAAGTCACATCAACTTTTGCTCAAATAAATTCTAAAATTTCTGCTATGCCAGTTTATCTTTTAACAGAACATTAACTGACACTTCAGCACTGCTCTTGGGAGTCATTTTAAATAGGAAAATCACCAACAATAAACTACAAAAAAGGAACTTGATTCCCATCTGAGAACTGAAGCAAGAAGAGACAGTATTGTCTGGTGCAGCCATAGCTGGGAAAGTAGCTAAAATTTTTCACTGCTCTGATCATGTCTGTGAATGACTGCAAAAGAGCTGACAGATAGAGATTTTGAGGTTACAAATAAATTTTGGCAAAAGGGTGCATTCACAAATACAGAATCCATAAGTAATGAAGATTGAACATGTTTATTTATATATGTATCTGGGTCTACGTATATGTGTACACAGTATCACCGAAAACATTTTTAAGGGTTTCATGCACAAATAAAAATATCATTTTAGGACAGTAGCTTTGGTATTTTAAAGTAATGATGCAGTGCAAGATGGTCAGTGAAGTGTTTTAAAGTGCAATTAGGAAAGCAATATTGAAAAAAGTATAGGATTGTGTTCCGACCATAGTGTGAATCTTGGAGATTTATATGTTAATTTATCTATCCTGGTTCCTGAATGATTGCCAAATTTGTTCATGGCAGTAATCAATGAATTGACGATAACTTGAATTAGAATAACGTTACTGATTTTAATGAGACAAATCTAACAAATACCATTGTTAAAAGCACTTGGTTATTATAAAATCATTATGACAGAGCTTTTGAATTTAGTAAACCCTACAGTTTCCTATAAAACACAAACCTACATTATATATTTTCTATGAAAAACAAAGAGAAATATATTTTCAGAATGTAGGTATGACAAAGCATAGGAAAGAGCGGTCTCTGACAATTACACAGCTTACATTTATGATGTAATATGAGCATTTTAAAAAATTTGTTCCTGTTTTTTCTACTCTCAGTATTATAAGAAAATTTTAAAGTTTTTAGGTAAGAATTTCAGTGGCGTACTACATCTATCATTCATATCCTACAGAGAACATTTGATTTTATTAGAGAATTGTGTGTTAGTTAGGCCCATGTTAGCTGCTCTAACAAAAAACTAAAACACATATAATGACTTAAGCATGAAGAAAATTTTTTCTCTCATATAAACTCCAAAACAGATGTTCTTGTTCGGCAAGAGAGCTTTCCTCCAAGAGGTAATTCAAAGACACAGACTCTATTTTGTGGTTTTATGATCTTCAGCAAAGTTGCCACACTTGTTTTCAAAAAATCTTCTGAAGATGAAAACAAAGGAAAGAGGCAAACCCATCTTCACCACCAAGGACACACACACATCATTTTTGCTCAGATTCCGTTGTTAAAAGCCACACTAATGGCCCTACATATCTGTAAGGGCAGCTGGAATCTGTAAAGTTCAGTTACTGCTATCTAGCAAGAACTGGTATTATTTAAAATAACTATTTTGGAGGCAGTAGGTCTATCTGTCACAGACTAAATGTAAGCAAAAATTGTAAACCTAATGTCCTATTTAAAGTGAAATATTTCAGCAAAAGTATAGAAGTAACAAACAGAACAGTTTCACTGCCACAAATATCCTTTGCACTCTGCCTGTTCATTCCTTCCTGCCCTGGGCTCAGGCAATCACCAATCATTTTATCGTCTCCATATTCTGTCTTTCCCAGAAAGCTGTATAGTTGGAATCATATGGTATGGAGATATTTCAGATTGACTCCTTTCACTTAGTAACATCTATTTAAGGATCCTCCATGTCCTCTCATGGCTTGATAGCACCTTTTTTTTCAGTCCTGAATAATATTGTCTGGAAACACCACAGTTTATTTATCCATCCATTTACTGAAGGACTTCTAGGTTGTTTCCACGTTTGGGACATTATGATTAAAATTGCTACAAACATTCATATGCAGATCTTTCTTAGAACCTAAGTTTTCAGTTTCTTTGGGCAAATACCAAGAAATGTGATTGCTGGATTGCATGGTAAGAATATGTTTCATTTTATTAAAAAAAAAAAAAAACTGCCAAACTGTCTTCCAAAGTGGCTGCCCCATTTTGCATTCCAGTCAGAAATGACAGAGTTCTGCTGCTCTATGTTCCAGCCAGCACTAGGTGTGATCAGTTGGGCATTTTGGTCATTGTAACAAGTGTGTAGGGGTATCTCACTGTTGCTTTAATTTGCAGCTCCTTGATGACATAGGATGTGGAGCATCTTTTCATATGCTTATTTGCCATCTGTGTATCCTCTCTTGTGAGGTGTCTGTTTAGATCTTTTTCTTGTTCTTAAGTCAAAATTTTCCTATTCTTGTGTTTTAGGTATCCTTTTATATTTCAGATAACAACCCTCTATCACTTGTTACTTTTGCAAATGTTTTCTAACAGTCTGTGGCTTGTCTTCTCATTTTCTTGATGATGTCTTTTATAGCAGAAGTTTTAAATTTTAATTAACTTTCATGGATCACCTTTGGTATAGTATCTCAAATGTGTGCTTAGTTGCTCAGTTGTGTCCAACTCTTTTTGATCCCATGGACTGTAGCCCGCCTCTCTTTATGGATTCTCCAGGCAAGAATACTGGGGTGGGCAGCCATTCCCTTCTCCAGGGGATCTTCCCAAGCCAGGGATCGAAAGCGGGCCTCCTGCAGTGCAGGCGGATTCCTAGTCATCTGAGCCACCAAGGAAGTCTCTTAAAAATCATCATCAAACCCAAGATCATGTAAGACTCTCTCCTTTGTCATTGTTTAGTAATTTTATAGCTTAGACACTCCTCTTGAGGAGTTTTGCTACCAAGAGAGCAAAAGGAGAAATCTGTGGTAGCTGGAGAGGGGAGTGAGAACAAGGATACAATTGATTAGAGCCATTTTGTCAAAAGCAGGGGATGGCTCAAGCCTTGGCGGTGTTTGTGGGAGGTGCCTTTAGCACACAGAGGGAGGAGGTGGCCTTAGACGGGATCACAGTTTGTTCACTGTTGTGAGTGAGCAGCAGGAGTACAGAGCATGTGGGTGCAGAAGCCAGAAAGTGAAGAGATATGGTAGTGGGAGTTTGCAGAAATCTATTCTGATGCTTGATTGCCTCCATGAATAGAAAACCGAGAATAAAGATGGGGAAAGTGACGCTTGGAGTTTGGGAAGAAACGCAGAGAGAATGGGAAAGTAAATGAAGTAGGAAAGAAGACATGGTTCTCATGCATCATTAAGGACCGGTTTGTTGTCCCCAGGGCTTCTCTGATAGCTCAGTTAGTAAAGAACCCACCCCCAATGCAGGAGACCCCAGTTGGATTCCTGGGTGGAGAAGATCCACTGGAGAAGGGAGAGACTACCCACTCCAGTATTCTTGGGCTTCCCTGTGGCTCAGCTGGTAAAGAATCCACCTGCAATGTGGGAGACCTGGATTCAATCCCTGGATTGGGAAGATCCGCTGGAGAAGGGAAAGGCTACCCACTCCAGTATTCTGGCCTGGAGAATCCCATGGACTATACAGTTGCAAAGAGTCAGACACAATTGAGTGATTTTCACTTTCACTTTTGTTGTCCCCAGGGATAAATTTAAAGGATTAGTTCAGTCCTCATACATTTCTTTAGCCATGTTCACTGTAGAAATACAAGCAAGCATTGGTGGATTAAACCAGACCATAGTGTTCTCAAGTGAGAATAATGAAGCCACCGAAAGTGAGGACTTAAGAGTGTGGTCACAGAAGTGATTATATTGAGTAATCATGAGGCTCGCCTAGGTAGTTCAGAAAGGAGATTGCTGAGGACATCAGATCTATAGATTGAGAACCTGGTGAGGCTGAGTGATGGTTGGAACTGAGCTGCTAAATCAATTGGGAAGTGATGGTTAGGAATGTGATGCCTGCTGCTGAGACAGCTGAAGGTCTACCCTCGCTAGTGGTTGTTGTTCACTTGCTAAGTCCTGTCCGACTCCCTTGCAATCCATAAACTGTAGCCCCCCAGGGTCCTCTGAAGTCTCAGGGCAGACACACTGAAACCGTAATCACAGAAAACTAGTCAATCCAATCACACTAAGAACACAACCTTGTCTAACTCATTGAAACTAAGCCATGCCCTGTGGGGCCACCCAAGACAGGTGGACATGGTGGAGAGGTCTGACACAATGTGGTCCACTGGAGAAGGGAATGGCAAACCACTTCAGTATTCTTGTCTTGAGAACCCCATGAACAGTATGAAAAGGCAAAATGATAGGATACCAAAAGAGGAACTCCTCAGGTCAGTAGGTGCCCAATATGCTACTGGAGATCAGTGGAAAAATAACTCCAGAAAGAATGAAGGCATGGAGCCAAAGCAAAAACAATACCCAGTTGTGGATGTGACTGGGTAGAAGCAAGGTCCGATGCTGTAAACAGCAATATTGTATAGGAACCTGGAATGTCAGGTCCATGAATCAAGGCAAATTGGAAGTGGTCAAACAAGAGATGGCAAGAGTGAACATCGACATTCTAGGAATCAGTGAACTAAAATGGACTGGAATGGGTGAATTTAACTCAGATGACCATTATATCTACTACTGTGGGCAGGAATCCCTTAGAAGAAATGGAGTAGCCATCATGGTCAACAAAAGAGTCCAAAGTGCAGTACTTGGATGCAATCTCAAAAACGACAGAATGATCTCTGTTCGTTTCCAAGACAAACCATTCAATATCACAGTAATCCAAGTCTATGCCCCAACTAGTAATGCTGAAGAAACTGAAATCGAACAGTTCTATGAAGACCTACAAGACCTTTTAGAACTAACACCCAAAAAAGATGTCCTTGTCATTATAGGGGACTGGAATGCAAAAGTAGGAAGGCAAGAAACTCCTGGAGTAACAGGCAAATTTGGCCTTGGAATGCGGAATGAAGCAGGGCAAAGACTAACAGAGTTTTGCCGAGAAAATACACTGGTCATACCAAACACCCTCTTCCAACAACACAAGAGAAGACTCTACACATGGACATCAACAGATGGTCAACACTGAAATCAGATTGATTATATTCTTTGCAGCCAAAGATGGAGAAGCTTTATACAGTCAACAAAAACAAGGCTGGGAGCAGACTGTGGCTCAGATCATGAACTCCTTATTGCCAAATTCAGACTCAAATTGAAGGAAGTAGGGAAAACGGCTAGACCATTCAGGTATGACCTCAATCAAATCCCTTATGATTATACAGTGTAAGTGAGAAATAGATTTAAGGGCCTAGATCTGATAGATAGAGTGCCTGATGAACTATGGAATGAGGTTCATGACACTGTACAGGAGACAGGGATCAAGACCATCCCCATGGAAAAGAAATGCAAAAAAGCAAAATGGCTGTCTGGGGAGGCCTTACAAATAGCTGTGAAAAGAAGAGAAGCAAAAAGCAAAGGAGAAAAGGAAAGATATAAACATATGAATGCAGAGTTCCAAAGAATAGCAAGAAGAGATAAGAAAGCCTTTTTCAGCAATCAATGCAAAAAAATAGAGGAAAAGAACAGAATGGGAAAGACTAGAAATCTCTTCAAGAAAATTAGAGATACCAAGGGAACATTTCATGCAAAGATGGGATCGATAAAGGACAGAAATGGTCTGGACCTAACAGAACCAGAAGATATTAAGAAGAGGTGGCAAGAATACACAGAACTATACAAAAAGATAATCATGACCAAGATAATCATGATGGTGTGATCATTCACCTAGAGCCAGACATCCTGGAATGTGAAGTCAAGTGGGCCTTAGAAAACATCACTATGAACAAAGCTAGTGGAGGTGATGGAATTCCAGTGGAGCTGTTTCAAATCCTGAAAGATGATGCAGTGAAAGTGCTGCACTCAATATGCCAGCAAATCTGGAAAACTCAGCAGTGGCCACAGGACTGGAAAAGGTGATTTTTCATTCCAATCCCAAAGAAAGGCAGTGCCACAGAATGCTCAAACTACTGCACAGTTGCACTCATGTCACATGCTAGTAAAGGAATGCTCAAAATTCTCCAAGTCAGGCTTCAGCAATACGTGAACCATGAACTTCCAGATGTTCAAGCTGGTTTTAGAAAAGGCAGAGGAACCAGAGATCAAATTGACAACATCCACTGGAACATGGAAAAAGCAAGACAGTTTCAGAAAAACATCTATTTCTGCTTTATTGACCATCCCAAAGCCATTGACTGTGTGGATCACAAGAAACTGTTGAAAATTCTGAAAGAGACGGGAATACCAGACCACCTGACCTACCTGTTGAGAAATCTATATGCAGGTCAGGAAGCAATGGTTAGAACTGGACATGGAACAACAGACTGGTTTCAAATGGGAAAAGGAGTACGTCAAGGCTGTATATTGTCACCTGCTTATTTAACTTCTATGCAGAGTACATCATGAGAAACGCTGGGCTGGAAGAAGCACAAGGTGGACTCAAGATTGCTGGGAGAAATATCAATAACCTCAGATATGCAGATGACACCACCCTTATGGCAGAAAGTGAAGAGGAACTAAAAAACCTCTTGATGAAAGTGAAAGTGGAGAGTGAAAAAGTTGGCTTAAAGCTCAACATTCAGAAAACTAAGATCACGGCATCTAGTCCCATCACTTTATGGGAAATAGATGGGGAAACAGTGGAAACAGTGTCAGGCTTTGTTTTTTTGGGCTCCAGAATCTCTGCAGATGGTGATTGCAGCCATGAAATTAAAAGACACTTGCTATTTGGAAGAAAAGTTATGAGCAACCTAGATAGCATATTCAAAAGCAGAGACATTACTTTACTAACAAAGGTCCGTCTAGTCAAGGCTATGGTTTTTCCAGTGGTCATGTATGGATGTGAGAGTTGGACTGTGAAGAAAGCTGAGCACCGAAGAATTGATGCTTTTGAACTGTGGTGTTGGGAAGACTCTTGAGAGTCCCTTGGACTACAAGGAGATCCAACCAGTCCATTCTGAAGGAGATCAGCCCTGGGATTTCTTTAGAGAGAATGATGCTGAAGCTGAAACTCCAGTACTTTGGCCACCTCATGTGAAGAGCTGACTCATTGGAAAAGACTCTGCTGCTGGGAGGGACTGGGGGAAGGAGGAGAAGGGGATGACCGAGGATGAGATGGCTGGATGGCATCACTGACTTGATGGACCTGAGTCTAAGTGAACTCCAGGAGTTGGTGATGGACAGGGAGGCCTGGCGTGCTGGGATTCATGGGGTCGTAAAGAGTTGGACACGACTGAGAGACAACTGACTGACTGCGGCTTCTCTGTCCCTGAGATTTCTCAAGCAGGAATAACAGAGGGGTTGCCATTTCCTTTTCCAGGGATCTTCCCGACTCAGGGATGGAACCCTCATGTCCTGCATTGCAGGTGGATTCTTTAGCACTGAGCCACCTGAGAAGCCCCTGCCCTCACTGGTGGTGACCAAGTCAGGGAGTGGCCCTGGGAATGAGTGGTCTAGGTGGAGAGCACCACAAAATCATTGGAGGAGAGGATTCATTCATACAAAAGCTTGAGGCTAGAGGTGTTAGAAAGGTCATCTACATGAACATTCAGATTGCTACGGATGTAAGACAGGGATATTTTAGACGGAGTTATAGTGAGTCAGGAACTAAAAATGTCAAGAAACGAGGGAGGATGTGTAAAGGATACGCAGATGACAGCAACAGTGAAGAGCGGCGGTTGATGACATCTTCTGAGATGTGCCTCAAAGCTGCGGGTTTGTAGAGAGGAGGAGGGGAGTGGGGTGTGAAAGCTGGGATGAAGAGAAAGCAGGACCGTTCCTGAAGGTCAAGTCGTTACAGGGCTGAGAGAGAGGAGGCTGTGGAAGAGCCTCCTCTGAGAGGAGCCTCAGAGGCTGTCGGGGAGCTGAGTCCTTGGGGCATCCTGGGGAGAGTCCAGGAAAGCCAGAAGGGGAAGGGCCATCTGCAGAGAGGTCGAGGTCAAAGGTGTTCTTGCTGACTTCGGCCTGGAATTTTCATAGGAGCCAGAGGTAGGATTTGGGGTTGGGGAAAAAGGAGAGAAGGGAACAGAAGTGCAGTGACCTGATGACCTGAGTCATCCCTCTTAAAAGTCCACTTTATTTGCTGATTGATGTAATGGATGCATTTAATTCGAAGGCAGGACATTTACCAGTCTCCTCCCAGACTGGAGCACACACCACTCCTCATCATCCTAAATCTGAACCTGATCCTTCCATTTTTTTGGGTCTGCCAGTTATGTCATTCATCTGAAAATATTTATTGAGAACGTATTGTAGGCCAGGAACTAGTATATGCCAGAGGAAAAAAAAAAAAAGAAAAGAAAAAATTGGTTAACTTCAAACTAGGACTAAAACTTAAAATTAAGAGTATTGGCACAATCACACAATCACAAAGTATTTATGTACAGCTTCCTGTGTCTGTATTTTCCCTAATGGCTTTTTTTTTTTTTAAAGATTGTTTTGATGTGAACCATTTTTAAAATCTTTATCGAATTTATTACAATCACTCCCTGCATTGGAAGGTGAAAACTTAACCACTGGACGGTCAGGAAAATCCCAATCTCCTAATAGCTTATTAATAGGACATTTGCTCCCGATTTTTTTTTTCCATAGTGTTAGATTCTTGCTGTGATTTTAACTACGAGAGGAAGAAATGAGTAAGTGAGCACTCCCACTTTGCTCAGAAGATGAAAAGTAGCTCCACCCCAAGTTTGTAAATGTTGTCAGGTCAAGATGTTGTACCCTGAACTCTGGCTAATATTTTAAAAGTGCAGAATGGGATGTATCACAGTGAAAACACAAGGAGATAATAATCACACAAAAAGTTCACTTTCACTGTTGAAGGTTATGTATGCCAAATGAAATGAGAAAATGCTAGTATTAAAATTTAGAAACGTTTTAGAATAACAATCCTCATTGCTATGACAATAGCGTTTTCAATAGGATTGGTGGGACTGTGAAAAGCTTCTGTTACTCAAAGCAGAACTAGTCAGTTCTGCTGTGAAACCATTTTTATTAAGTACTGATTTTGTGCCAGATCCTATACTGGGATCTGAGGAAAAGAAAATAAATTATCACATTTTTATTTTTCTAAAGGCACTTTCAGGATTTTGGACTATTACTCAGAAACATATTTTAAGAGTTTTAAACAAATTATTTGTGCTGATTAAGTCTGTATCTAAAGAACTATCAGATATTATTTTTTTTAATGAGCATAATGTGTGCATATTATTTTTAATCCCAGAATTATAAATTTTAAAGAATAGCAGAAAAAATTGCTTTAGCATATTATGCTGAATTCATTTAAAATACAGCCATTAAAATTATGTTAACTAAAGAATGTTGATGGCAATGGAAATGTTTATAATAAAATATTGGCTGAAAAAAACATGCAATTTCAACATTATATAAACTTATGAAAAAAATATACATATATAAAGAAGAAGAAAAATGAATCTACTAATATATTTGTGATGGTTATCTTTACAGCATTTGATTTTCTTGTTTGATTTCTGTTTAAAAAAATATAATTGTCATAAATTAGTTTTTAATCATAAAACCATGCATTTTTAAGTGTAATGGTGAAGAGATAAAATTTATTAGCATTTCACTCTAATTCTCTAGGTTTTAATTGTATTAGAGTATCATTCTGCGTGACTTAAATCAATAATTTGAGACAAATATAGCCTAAATCATTAATAAGTCCAGGTGACCTCTCTTTACCACAACAAAACCTGCTATTTAAATATGAGCTTCAGGAATAGAGAAAATCAATTGCATTAATATCCAATATCTAAGTGACTCCATCATATTTTATTAAATGAGCGATTTAGTAGTATTACTCAAATACATTCCCTTACAGAATGGCTCCATGGGTACGAACCCAGCCTGTAAAACTCCCCTTGTTGGCCTGTGGTGTGCTACTTATTGGGTTCATTTTATTCTTGATGTGTGTTACTGTAACCATACAGATGGGTTTATCACAAGTGATTTCATTTTCATCTTGAAAGTGCAATTTAAAGATTATTAAGACACGTGTTGTCCTCTGAATATAATGACTACCTCTAATGTAATGGATTGCACTAAGAAGAACGCTGTTACAATCAATTTAAAGCCCTGAGAAGTGAACACAGCAAGTTAAGATCCCGTTCTGATCATTGATTAATAATGGAGCGTTATGCTTCAAAAATTGCCATCTTACGCTTTTGTACTTTGCTTGCCAGCTTTGCGTTTGGGCAGATCTGGGTTGATATGCCAGCTCTGCGTCTTCCTTGCTGGGTGATTTAGCAACTTGGTTAACCTTTTGGAGCTTCAGTTGACTATTTGTAAAATGAAGCTCTTAATGCCTGCAATACCATTCCAGGGACAAGTATCTGGCCTACCACAATCTTACAGTGTTCACAGTTTCAATATTGAAGTTACCATAAATGTTACTATGTTAAAAATTCAAATAACCCCACTTAGCAAAGGGTTCATTTTCTCTTCACAAATATTTGCAAAGGAATTACTACTAGGTTTTTAAATACACTTAAATTTTATTCAAAGATGACATGATATGTACATACAAAATATTCTCTACTTATATTGAGGAAATAGAGACAGCAGGCAACAGCTAAAAACCTAAAAGGAGCCTGACTTGATGTTGTTCCATGAAGCCTGGAAGAACTGTCTACACTGTTCAAGACCCTCTTTTCCATTTATTGGGATATCTTTGTATCCTTCTTTTTCTGTTAATGTTGAAAATGATATTGTTAGTCACTTGGTCATATCCAACTCTTTGTGACCCTATGGACTGTAGCCTGCCAGGCTCCTCTATCCATGGGATTTTCCAGGCAAGAATACTGGAGTAGGTTGCCATTCCCTTCTCCAGGGGATCTTCCCAACCCAGGGATCAAACCAGGGTCTCCCACTTTTCAGGAAGATTTTTTTTTACTGTCTGAGCCACAGGGAAGGCCTAAAAGCACTCTTATGTTAGGTAGTTAGAATAGGAAACAGGAGTCCAAAATGGCAGTGGCTAAAAGACAAGGAAAAAGCCAGGGAAAATAGAACAAAGGAAGGTCAAAGAAGGTCCGAGGACCGGAGTGAGGACTTCAGGTGAAACAAACAGCACTCCTGGCTAGCCCAGTTTGCATAGGGCAGGCCCAGGGGGAGGGAAAAACATATAAAAAGAGGAGCCAAAGGGTGCTTTCTCTCTCTCTCTCTGTCTCCTGCACACTGGCTCGCTCCCCTACTCTCTTCTCTTTGAGTCTTTGGGTTGGCATGCCCTCACGCCTCGAGAATGGATTCTCCTGCTATCTTCTAAATAAAATAGAGCTGTAACACTGATTTGTCTAAGAGCTATAACACGGTTTGTCCAAGACCCGAGAGCTGTGATGCACTGAGGGCTTTAATGTCCGTCGCTCCAAATCTTTGTTGTGACGAGACAGAACCGAGGAGCATACACTCACCTGACACTTATATATATTGTTCTTGAAAAACCTTAGACTTTAGTCTCCTTTCATAATGTTTTCCATTTAAACCATTTTAATATTTAAAAGCCTTATTACCAGGCTACGAAGGTTTGTGGTATTTACTCTCTTGTAATACAGGAACTCCATCCATAGATTTTTCAATTCTCTTTCCTATAAAAATTATTGAATATGTCCTCTGCCTAGAAAATGCAGCAAGAGTGGAGGTTTAAGGAAAATGTACTGTTCCTTAACTATACTCCATTGCAATACGTGAAATAAAATCCTGATGGAGTTCAACATTTTTTTTTTCATCCTGAACATACCCTTCACCTTTCATTACTTCAAAGGGGTTTAAAGGTTAAATTTAACCATTAGCTGTGACACTATCTCTCTTAGATCAAGACCTCTGGAATCACCCAGCTTTCCACTTCAGATGGATTCTTATGAATTATAACTTTTTCATCTTTGGCCCCAATATCTAATACAATGCTTGTCCGTGGCAGAGATCTACTTATCATTTTCAGGTAAGAAAAGTAGGACAATGGATCAGACGGCTAATTGTGCTATTAGAATCACAGAATAATGTGGCTTCCTTTGTACTCATATGAACTACTATTCAAGAAAATAATAAACATCTTCCATGGAACTGGAAGTATAAACCATTGATTGACCTAAAAATTTCTGATCTTATTATGTTTGTCTCAGAAGATTTAACAAAGTCAGTACTGAATTTAAGAGATGTAAAATTTAGGAAATAATGAAAATAAAATATTTCTGAACTGGAACTTGTCAGTGATTAATACTCCTGAATAGAAATATGAAAATTGGAGTTTTTATGTTCTAAGCTTTTATAGGACTTCCCTGGTGGCTCAGACAGTAGTTTTATTTTTAATTGCTGCATGATTGACACATAACATTATATTAATGCCAGGTATAGAACATAATGGTTTGATATTTGTATATATTGCAAAATGATCATCTCCATAAGTCTGGTTCACATCAGTCACCATTTTACTGCAAAACATTCTTTTTCTTGTGATGAGAACTTAAGATCCATTTTGTTAGCAATCTCCAAATATTCAGTCATGTGCTTAGTTGCTAAGTCATGTCCCCTCTTTGCAACCGATGGACGGTAGCCCACCAGGCTCCTCTGTCCATAGGATTTCCCAGGCAAGAATACTGGAGTGGGTGGCCATATTCTTCTCTAGGGGACCTTCCCTACACAGGGATTAAACCCATGTCTCCTACACAGCACACAGATTTATTTTTACCCCTGAGCCTTCGGGGAAGCCCTCCCAAATATGCAATCCAATTTTATTTTCTGTAGTCACCACACTGTGTAGAACATCCCCATGATATTTATTTCAGATGGAAGTGTATGTCTTTTGAACCTCGTAATTTATTCCTCCAGCCCTCCAGCTTCCAGCCTCTACCTCTAGCAAACTACCAGTCTGAAAAACTGGAGTTTTATTCTCTTTTCAACATGAAGCACAACTGTAGCAGCACAGTGTACTGATTTAAAATTGTGGAGTAATATGTACATAGGAAAAATTAGGGGGGGAAATAGGTATAGGTGACACTGTGATGAACAATAAAGGTGAAATGTACTCAGTCATGTCCAACTCTTGGCGACCCCATGGACTATAGCCCCCCAGGCTCCTCTGCCCATGGGATTTCCCGGGCAAGAATACTGGAGTGGGTTGCCATTTCCTTCTCCAGGGGATCTTCCCGACTCAGGGATGAACACTGATCTCTTGTGTCTCCTGCATTGGCAGATGGATTCTTTACCACTAAAGCCATCTGGGAGGCCCATATTTCATATTTTTATGAAAAATGACTGGCAAAATTTCTTTTAAAAAACTATCATTGTTAAAAATGCCTAAAAACTCATTTGCTTATATTTTAAACCCCACCAGTGCCACCCCCCACCCCTGCCCAGTCCTGTTTATTATGCAATACAAACTCATGCAAAAAAGTACATTAAAAATATTCAGCTTATTGAGTTATTATGTAGTGAAAGTATATATAAACACCGCCTAGGGCAAGAACTAGAATACACCCACTGTAGCTTTGTTTCTATCATAATCTCTTTCTTATCTCCTGAAAGTTGATCCTTACCTAAGTGTTCTTTCATCAGTTCATTGTTTTTCTTTTTACCACCTAGGTTGGTATCTCTAAATACTATGGTATCGCTTTGCCTGCTTTTTAAAATTTTACATAAATGGAATCATGCTTAGATTTTTTTTTTAAACTTCCATCATTTTTTCCCCTTAATCATTCTACTTTTGAGATTCATTCATATTTTTTGGTATAATTATAGGTCATTCTTTTCAAAGTTTTAAAGTATTACATTTTATGATTATACCACAGTTTATTTTTTCTGCTACTGCTGATTGACTTTTAGATCATCTTGAAGTTTTGGAACTGATGAGTAATAACCCCAGGGTCATTCCTGTGATGTCTGCCTTAGGGCATGCAGGCATAGGCTGTGGTTGGGTGTGACAGAGACCCCTCCTTAACTAAACCTCATGCAGGCTCTTCCGCCCTCTCCTCCACCAGGCTTCAGACCTGGCCCCCTCTTGTCCTGGCCACCTCACCCCATGCTTAGCAAGAATCCTGCTCACCAGTTTAGCAAGAATTCCCTCACCTTCTGTAATCTGATCACCCTTGATACCTAATCAAGTTCCTCATCCCCCGTCTTTAATGCCTAAGTCCTTAGTCTGCTTAGCAACAATCCCCTACCCTTGATGTTTCCTTTTGGTCATTTTCCATCCACTGACCCCCTCACTCTGTTGTGCCTGAATGTGATAAAGTTGCTTCAGTTGTGCCCAATTCTGGATGACCCTATGGACTGTAGCCCACCAGGCTCTTCAGTCCATGGGATTGGCGATAAAGAGCCAGCTGTCTTTACTGTAATAGGAGTTGAGCTCAACCTCTCTCCTCCATTGCCTTCCCTGGTGGCTAAGAGGTTAAAGCATCTGCCTCCAATGCAGGAGACCCAGGTTCGATCCCTGGGTCGGGAAGATCCCCTGGAGAAGGAAATGGCAACCCACTCCAATATTCTTGCCTGGAGAATCCCATGGATGGAGAAGCCTAGTAGGTTACAGTCCACGGGGTTGCAAAGAGTTGCACACGACTGAGCGACTTCACCTTCACCTTCAGCTTCTCTCCTCCATTGCCATAACTCCATGGCAAGAATCTTGAATAAAGCCTTCCCTACTGGTATGGTACTATCGGTAAAGAATCCACCTGCCAATGCAGGAGACTTAAAAGATATGGGTTTGATCCCTGAGTCGGGAAGATCCCCTAGAAAAGGAAGTGACAACCCACTCCGGTATTCTTGCCTGGAGAATCCCATGGACAGAGGAGCATGGCGGGCTACAGTCCACAGGGTTGCACAGAGTTGGATAGGATCGAATTGACTTAGCACAGGACTGGCTGAGCTTGTGTGAAACTTTTTCTTTAATAGTACACACAGAAGAATAATTGCTGAGCCACAGGACATCACTATCTTCAACTTAATTGATAGTTCTTATTTTTTGCAATGGAGGTAATGGTTTACACTTCCACCATCACTCACGAGTTTCCTTTGTTTGTGCCATCCCCTGGCTGTTTTGAATTTTAGCCATTTGTGTGGATGGATAAGGAATTTTATTATTGTTCAGTGAATATCCCCTGGTTAATGAGGTAAAGCACCTTTCCACATGTATACTGATCATTTGAATCACTTCAATAGTTTCCTTTATATCTGTTTATGTTTGGTTATTCTTGCTTATATTTTTGGCCTGCTTTCTTTCTTTTTTACTTACTTAATTATAAAATTTCTCTATATATTCTGGAAATAGTACTTTGTGATTATATGTGTTGCAAATAATGCCTTTTTCACTTTTTTAATGTGGAATTTTGGTTAAAAAAAGTCTTAAGTTTAATACAAACCAGTTTATAATATTTTTTTCTATGGTGAGTATTTTTATTATCCTGGTTAAATATTATTTTGATCTGAAATCATGAAGAGATTCTATTCATTTAATCGGATGTATCTGCTTGCTTGTTTAGTTGGTTAGTTTGTGTGTGTGTGTGTTGCATGTATATTTACAGTTCCAATAGAATTGTATTTCTGTGAATGATATGCAATCAGGTTCAAGGTATTTCCTTTTCAATCTCTGAGGAGGTTTCATCATTTATGAAAAGACCACTTTTCCTCTAGTGCTTTAAGTGTTTCTGGTGTCACAAATCAAATGTCAGTGTCCCAGGAGGCTATTTGAAGGCTGGCTACTTTTGCCCGGTTCTCTTGGTCTACCCTTGCCTCAGGATCATATGCTTTAGAATTTGGTTTCATATATATGGCTGTTCAAGGGCTCCCACATTCTTTTCCTTCAAGAGACCTTTGGCTATTTTGGAGTCTTTTCATTCCCATATAAATTTTAGAAGCATTCTGTTAAGCTCCATTTAAAATATTATTTTTAGTGGGAGATTTTATTAACTATATGGACAATTTGTTATGATCTGATATTTTTACAGTGTTACATATTACAAAACATGAGCATGGTTGTTGTTGTTTAGTTGCTAATTTTATCTGATTGTGACTCCATGGATTGCATATAGCCCACCAACCTCCTCTGTCCATGAGATTCTCCAGGCAAAATTACTGGAGTGGGTTACCATTTCTTCCTCCAAGGGATCTTGTCAACTCAAGGGCCCAGTCTGCATCACCACCATTGGCAGCTGAATTCTTACTGTGATGTCACTGGGGAAGCCCATTCACATGGTACATTCCTTGAATTATTAAACCTATTTTAAATTTCTTAATATTGCTTTAAAGTTTCTGACATTCTGTGCATCTTTTGTAGGACATGCTAGTAAGCACACTTGATTTTCATTATTCCCTAGATTTATGTTCTACATGAGGCTTCCCAGGTGGTGCTAATGGGAAAGAACCTACCTGCCAATGCAGAAGATAGAAGAGATGTGGGTTATACATCTCTGCGTTGGGAAGATCCCCTGGAGGAAGGCCTGGCAAACCACTCCATTACCTAGATATTACCTGGAGAATCCCATGGACAGAGGAACCTGGCAGGCTACAGTCCATGGAGTCACAACTTAGCAGGCACACACACGTGTTCTATATGAAGTCACTACAGAAACTGAATTAACCTTGGTTCTAGTTTGCTGTGAACCTCTTGCTACAGTATTTTTGTCAACTGGTTAATATCTAACCTTTTTTAATGTGTGTTTATGTGTTAACACATCTTATTTAATAATCATAAGTCTAACAAAAAGCTTCACTAGTATTAAGAAATTACAAATGTATTTTTTATTTTGAAAAGAATAAGGATAAGGGCCATCAATTCAATATCACATAAGGTCTGCTTGGAAATTCTTTATTTCATGGGCTTATTTAGGACATATTTATCTCCTACTTCCAAAAACTTCAAGGCAGTTTAGAGATTAGGAATGAAATGTCAAGATACAAACTACATGTGAAACAAAATGAAAGTCATTTAAAAGATTCAGAAATACCTGCTTAACTGAGTTGACCTACTTAAGAAAGCCTTCAGGCAAATACAGTGACACAGAGTTTCCTAAAAGACATAGGAAAATGTAAAATATTTGTACACATGCTTAAAAAGAAAGCACAAAGATGCATTGCACAGAGAGATTAGGAAAGATTCAGAAGATGGAATAGAGAGGGGTGAGTGAATGATTTGATTAACAAGCAAAAGTTATTTGCTGTCTCCTGGTTGACATCACCTGAGGGGCTGATTCATAGAGAAACAGCAAGGGGTTTGTGGGGAAGAGAGCATCACTCATGGTGATCTGCTTCCACACTAAAGCATTCCCATTCTGTAAGACTTATTCATTTGGGTGTCAGAGAAGCACTAACCCTTCAGATTTCATGGTATTTGGGAACAGAAAAATTTTATGATATTAGCCAAGTGTTGTTCAGTCACTCAATCATGTCTGACTCTTTGTGACCCCACAGACGGCAGCACTCTAGGCCTCCTTGTCCCTCACCACCTCCCTGAGTTTGCTCAAACTCATGTCCATTGAATCGGTGATGCCATCCAACCATCCCATCCTTTTGTCTCCCCCTTCTCCTCCTGCCTTCAATCTTACCCAGCATCAGGATCTTTTCCAATGGGTCAGTTCTTCCCATCAGGTGGCCAAAGTATTGGAGCTTCAGTCTCAGCATCAGTCTCTCCAATGAATATTCAGAATTGATTTTACTTAGGATTGACTGGTTTGATCCCTGTGCAGTCCAAGAGACTCTCAAGAGTCTTCTCCAACACCACACTTCAAAAGCATCAATTCATGGGTGCTCAGCCTTCTTTATAGTCCAACTCTCACATCCATACATAACTTCTGGTAAAACCATAGCTTTGACTAAACAGACCTTTGTTGGCAAAGTAATGTCTATGCTTTTTAATATGCTGTCTAAGTTTGTCATCGCTTTTCTTCCAAGGAGCAAGCATCTTTTAATTTCATTGCTGCAGTCACCATCTGCAAGTAGGTGCTCAATAAATATTTTTTAAATAAAAATTGAATAGGTAAACCTTAAAGTACTCAACCAACTGGTTTTGAATCAGGAAAGGAGTACGTCAAGGCTGCATATTGTCACCCTGCTTATTTAACTTATATGCAGAGGACATCGTGCAAAATGCTGGTCTGGATGAAGAACAAGCTGGAATCAAGATTACCAGGAGAAATATAAATAATCTCAGATAGGCAGTTGACATCAACCTTATGGCAGAAAGTGAAGAACTAAAGAGCCTCTTGATGAACTTGAAAGTGAAAAAGTTGGCTTAAAACTCAAATTCAGAAAACTAAGATCATGGCATCTGGTCCCATCACTTCATGGCAAACAGATAGGGAAACAATAGAAACAGTGGCAGACTTTATTTTCTTGGCTCCAATATCATTGCAGATGGTGACTGCAGCCATGAAATTAAAAGACACTTGCTCCTTGGAAGAAAAGTTATGACCAATCTAGGCAGCATATTAAAAAGCAGAGACATTACTTTGCCAACAAAGGTCCATCTAGTCAAAGCTATGGTTTTTCCAGTAGTCATGTATGGATGGGAGAGTTGGACTATAAAGAAAGCTGAGAACTGAAGCATTGATGCTTTTGAACTATGGTGTTGAAGAAGACTCTTGAGAGTCCCTTGGACTGCAAGGAGATCCAGCCAGTCCATCCTAAAGGAAATCAGTCCTGAATATTCATTGGAAGGACTGATGTTGAAGCAGAAACTCTAATACTTTGGCCACTTGATGTGAAGAACTGACTCATTTGAAAAGCCCCTGATGCTGGGAAAGATTGAAGTCAGGAGGAGAAAGGGATGACAGAGGATGGGATGGTTGGATGGCATCACCAACTTGATGGACATGAGTTTGAGTGGACTCTGAGAGTTGGTGATGGACAGGTGCCAGGGTCCAGCCCAGTGGATCCAGGGAATTCAAAGCGGGGACAGAGTTGGCGAGGAAAGACTTATTTATAAAGAGAGATTAGGAAAGAATAGTGTAGTAGGAAAATTAGTGGAGAAAAGAGGCTGAATAACTTGGTTTACACAGGAGACCAATAAAGCTCCGAGATAAGCAGGCCACCAGCGCCCACTTGAATAGCGGAGGGTGCCCCACCTTGGGCTCCCTCTTGCGTGGGTCTTAGAAGCCAGGGCAAATAAATAGACATGGAGAGCCTCTGTGCTCCAGATGGGAATTCAGCCTGAAAGAGGAGAAAAGAACGACATGGGGGAGCCAAGCATTGGTGCCAGACCCACAACTTTATTTTCAAAAGCAGCTTATATACCCCAAGTTGTACATAAAGAAATAATGGAATATGCAGAGTTATGCAGGGGCAGCACTCCTGACTCTTATTGAGACCAGGCTTTGTTTTTGCATACCTTCCCATAGACTTCCCTGGTGGCCCAGACAGTAAAGCGTCTGTCTACAATGTGGGAGACCCGGGTCCCATCCCTGGGTTAGGAAGATACCCTGGAGAAGGAAATGGCAATCCACTCCAGGACTATTGCCTGGAAAATCCCATGGACAGAGGAGCCTAGTAAGCTACAGTCCGTAGGGTCACAAAGAGTCTGACGCGACTCAGCGGCTTCACTATATTCCCATATACAAAAGGTCTTAGGTGGTTTTACATCATCTTCTGGCCAGGGGGCCTGTTAACATTTTTATGGCTCTCTTCCTAGATAAATGTCTGTCAACCAGAAAACTCATTTCCCTTGAAGTGTTTTTTCTTAATCTGCATCAGCCTCAAAGTACTAAATAAAGTTACATTCCTGTAGAACAAAGGTGCAGTGGGTTATAACAAAGAAAGTACTTAACTAAAAGATCTAATGTTGCTAATACCAGGGCTACTACCTGTTTTTTTCTACATACCAACTATATCAACAAATAAAAGATATGAAAACTTGGCAGCAAGTATTGGCTCAACAAATGAAACCTGTAATCAGTCCTAGTCTAATGATTTTGACTCCTTGGAAGACCCTACATTCCTAGGATGTTTTAAGCTTCCTGTGCCTCTCGCAGTCAGGAGGCCGCAAACCATCACATGCACAGCTGTAAGAGTCCAGACAAACCTGTCAGGCAGGCTAGAAAGCCATCAGAGGGGTTTTTGGATTGAAACACTCTTATTATGCCCAGGAGACTTATTATCTAAAAGCTCTAAATTAACTTTTTCCAAAAAAAGGTGGTGGGGTGACAGCCCCCTGTTAATGTTAGAAGAGTAGGTGGAAAGCATAATACAGTAAAGCAGGCAGACTCTGGTTTTGGGAGTAGATGCTCGAGAAAATCCAGGGGGACCCCTGAGGCCTGATCCCACCTTTGCGGTTAGTCAGGCCCCTTTCCTCATGACCTTTGCCACGGGTGGGATTCCCCATGCTGGCTCCCGGCAGACAGGGAAGCCTGGTGTGCTGCAGTCCATGGGGTCGCAAAGAGTTGGACATGACTGAGCTACTGAACTGATCTGAACTGAAAGCACTTTTTTTTTTTCCATTATTCTTTCATGCTATAATTGTGGCTGTTTCTCCCTTTCTTCTTCTTGTTTTTCTTCTGTAATGTAGATGATGTGGGTAGAAGACTTGAAATCAATGCACTAAAGATGAGAAATTGCCATGAACATTTTTACCAACACTATTATTTCCCTAAATTCTCAGATGGCATTGGGAGGTCTGCTGGAGGTAGTGGTAGGCAGAGCTGAGGGAATTGCTGCCAAATGTGGGGCCGGTCTTGCCAAGGAATCACTGAAAGAAAAGAAATGACCTACTACTCATGAGTATTCTCTCATCTCGTTTTCATTCATGAACTGTTAAGCATTTGGCTTAAGCTAAACTTGAACATTTTATTGATCTGTTCAGCACTATTCATGAAGACCATTTGTACTCACGCAGTAGGTTAGTGACTGGTGTTATTAGGTGAAAATGGAATCTAGCTGAAAGGAGAAAAAGTAGACGTATATTGGAGAGCAATTACCATATAAATAGACATTAACTATCTAAGAGAGTTCTCCGATATAAAATAAGTGACACAGATCTTTGGGGGTGTTAACTGCTGAGATTTCAAGTTAGAATGATATTTCAACTCTTTTTTTCTTTTCCCCCTGGACCATCTCAGCATAGGAAGAAAATCTAAATGAGAGGTTAAAATGCTCAACTGTCAGGACTTATAGCTGCAGAATATCTGAGCACGCTATCCAGTTGTAATGTATGAAAAAGCACACAATTAGATATGGGGCTGGGCACGTTTGTATGTGGAAATGACAATAACACATCATCAACATTCAATAACATGACAAATAAATTATGGAGGTTTGATAGAGTTGTGTCAGTTCAAAAATACTCAAGACTTTATTTTTCTGTCCATTTTTTATAAGTTATAGAGGCATTTTCTAAAATCAGCTTGGCACTAAGTGGCAGAATCTTCAAGATGAATAAAAATATGAGAGAAAAATGAAATATTTTAAATGTAATTCCTACTGAAGTTGAAATATTTCCACTAACATGTTTTGGTGTTCACGTAACATGTAACAAGATATCAATCACCCCTTCACTCATTTTAAATAAGTGAATTAAGGTTTTGCCCACAATAGAATAAAAAGAAAAGACCACAAAGTGTAATTATTACAGTTACATTTGATTCTCAAATAATTTTTTTCTAGAGCCAAAAAAAAAAAAAAAAAAAAGTGAATTAAGGATGTGCAGCTACGAATATAGCAGATAAAAAGCCTATAAAGTTAGTTAGGAAAGCTTTTTCTCTCTCTTTTATTTCATCTTAAAGAGTATTCATTTATTTATTTATTAGGCTGCACTGAGTCTTAGCTGTGGGGCATGTAGGATCTTTTACTTTTGGCATATAAACTCTGGGTTGCTCCATGTGGGCTCTAGTTCCCTGACCCAGGATTGAACCCAGGCCCCTGCACTGGGAGCTCAGAGTCAGCCACTAGACCCCCAGGATAGTCCCTCTCTTTTGTTTCTAAAAGAGATAAGAATAAAAAATGTTGTTTATACTTTAAAAATCGCACAATCATTGCACATTTGTGGATGATATGAGCTGCTCTGACTTTTTGCTGTCAATGACAAGCATTTGATTGCTCCCCACATTTCATGGGACCATTTCTGGGGAATGGCCGTGTGTCCGTAACCTGTACAACCCAGTAACTCTATGAAGAAGTTAAAGCTCAGTGAGCATGTGTAGTACAGCTGGTCTAGATTTCAATTAGAGGCATCGCCAAGATTCAATGCTGAATTTTTGGATCTCAACCCCTGTATTCTCTCTACCATGCTAATCTGAAATAACAATGCATCTGATAACTGCTTAACTTAACAGATTGTGTCCTTCTGTAAGTATGTCAGCTAGTGTTACCTGTGTGCCGAACCCTGAGCATGAGCCCAGATAGTTTGCCTTTACCTAATATTCTTATAATAAACACCATAAAGATTATATTGTATTTGAAATTGGGCCTTTTATCTTTGTGCATTATAATATTTTAATAGAAAAAATTAAAACAGCATAAAATGATCAAAAAAGAATGTCTATCACCAGCTTATTAACCATAAGCTGAAATATTAATATTATGCTGTTGTTAAGAATGATATGAGAGCTGAACAGTGAAGAAGGCAGAATGTGAAAGAATTGATGCCTTTGAACTATGGTGCCAGAGAAGACTCCTGAAAGTCCCTTAGAGAGCAAGGAAATCAAACCAGTCAATCTTAAGGAAGATAAACCCTGAATATTCGCTAGAAGGACTGATGCTGAAGCAGAAGTTCCAGTATTTTGGTCATCTGATGTGAGCAGACAACTCACTGGAAAAGTCCCTGATGCTGGAAAGATTGAGGGCAGAAGGAGAAGAGGGCATCAAGGATGAGATGGCTGGATGGCATCAAGGAGATGCCAAACTCAGGGAGATGGTGAGGGATAGGGAGGCCTGGCGTGCTACAGTCCATGGGGTCGCAAAGAGACATGACTGGGCAACTGAACAGCAACAACAATACAGACTCATATGGCGATAACTATACACTAAATTTTTTTTTAAAAAGTAAATACTCACATGAGCACATTACTGTAACAAAAATTAAAACTGTACCTGGACATACTCTAGGGCAAAATGGGTACCAGCATTAATAAATATCCAGATTGAGTAAACGGTTGATTCAGACTTTTGAATTTATAAAATGTCCTTATGTAAATTGGCTCATTTAGCTACAAGCAAATGCACCCCTTAGTTATTTGCAACATTACCTCAACCCAAACGAATTCCCACAGGAAATTTCCCGTCGTGTCACTTACTCAGAGCTAAGAGTGTCAAGGGAGTCTGTTATCACTGTCTTTGAAAATCAAACAGATGTGAGGAGGTTATGTGTATTCTGCCAGAGTCCCAGCACTGAGTCAGTTCATTCTCACCTCTGAAACAGCATCTTAGTGTCAATGTCTATCTGAGCTCAAGTCCCAGTTCACCCTTATATCTAAATGCTTTGAATGAAGTGGTTATAGAAAAGTGTACTTTCTCTTAAAGTGAAATTCTCAGCGACATTAACTGTTGTGAAGTGAAGAATTCAGGGGCATTTTGCACATTCACAGTGTGTGCCAGTACCACCATCTCCACATAGTTCCACAAATTTCTGCAGTTTGAGTTTCTATTGTGTTCTGTGCTGAGCTCAGGAACCTCATAGACTAGTGGGAAAGACAGGTTTCCAGGATGGAGGGAGACATGTTTGAAACCGTGGTGGCATCTGGCTGAGGAAAGAATGTTCCTGAAACTAAGGGACATCGATTCTTGGGGAGGGTAGGAGTGTGGGCAAAGTTCAGCTCATCACATTTTATTGAACCTTTGAAGAGGATAAGATCTAACCCATCCCAAGGGAGCGAAAGGAGAACATTTTCCCAGCAGACAGATCCAGAGAGGTGGTCCTGGGAGCCTGGAGGAGCTCTGAGTGTTAGGGAAGATCCAGTCTTTACGCAGCTCCACGTGAAACGCAGCAAGAAAAGGGGCAGGGAAGGTGAAACTAAACACCGGCAGGAGTGGGTCCTAAAACACTGAGAACTGTGCTTCTCAGGAGCTGCAACTGAGGGGCAGCTATCCGATCACTGAAGCTGCTCTGGTCAGATTTTCATTTTCCACCCATGTTCTGGCTGTCATGTGGCTCGCTGATTGGAGGAAGGTGAGGCTGGAGACAAGGATGACAAAAAGGTTATACACTGCAGTGTTTATTGATCCTTAATGGCCAAGGGTGATGGTAGGAACAGGAAGAGAAGGTATAAAATGTATTTAAGGAGCAACATCTGAAGATCATGGAAATTCATTAGACAGTGTTGCTGAGGGTAAGAGACATTAAGAAGAGGACCCAGAGTGCTGGTGCAGTTGACAAAGAAAAATCCTATAAAACCGAATTCAGATGTAAAAGAGAAGAAACAGGATACTAGGGGTTGAAGTGAGTTCTGTTTTGGACCTAGTGTATTTGCAATACTTGCAGGACATCCCGGTGGAGGAATCTTGTAGTTTGGGGTGGAGCGGGGCCTGAGTAAGGAGTTAGCAGACATGGTTACTCCATCTCAGCCATGAGCGAGATTCAGGAGTTAATATCCAATAAGTAACTGGGTGAAGAGTGAAAACATGGATGTGAAATAAAATAAGGTTTAAAAGGGAACATTTAGCAATAAGTGCCCTACTGCTGAATCTACTGGAATAATTTCATATTTAAAATACAAAGAGTTAAGACATGGATTTTAGGTAAAGAAGGGGAGAGACCAGACATAAGCCAATGTTTTCAGAAGCCAGTGCATGAAATGGGAAGGAGTAGTTGGAAATACAAAGCCATTGTAAGCGCCACAAGAGCGAGACCATGGGCTGTCTGGGGCTCTGGTTGCTTCAAAATTTCAATAGTATTGAAAAGGGGCAGGACCTTATGATCCCTGCCGATCCTCTGCCTGCCATTTGTCTGTGGAAAACTTTAGTCAAAGACTAAGTGTAATCAGAGAAAGGAGAACATGCAGAAACAAAAAGGAGTCAAAGAAGATCAAACAATAATAATGCAGTCATTAAGCAAAGTCAAGGATCTTTATTTCCTCCTCAAGGACGAGAGATAATATTCTGAGCCACATCCTCTGAGCTGTCTCATAGATACTGAAAACCTCACCAGGGGGAACAAGATTAGTGACAGATGACCAGACTGTAGCCGTGACAGGAGCTGCCACAGTTCTGAGATCTGGTCTCCAAGAGGTGGAAACGAACTGGCCCTGGAACTGAAGAATAACTGTACCTGAAACAGCCAAGACGGCACTGGTCAGACCACTAATGACCAAACCTGAAGAAGACTATCAGCGCTGATGGTGCTTTCTCTGCCTGGAACCTCCTCCTGTTTATAAAGGCTCTTGCCCAGTGGTTGCCAGTGCAGGGCGTCAACCTTTGGACAAAGATCAGTTGTCCTTCCACCAGTTGCCAGCATCTGAAATAAAACAAACTTTCCTTTCTTTCAACCTGGCCTGACTATTGGCTTTTGAGCAGTGAGCAGCCAGTATTGATCATGGTAAATATTGTTCAGTATTGATTATTGGTAACTAATGATCATGGTAAATAAACAGGAAATTCATGCTAAATTAATATATTGTTGACAAAATTGTACTTGGATAGAGTTGATTGTAATACTGAGAGTACTGGATTTTCTTAAAAAAAAAAAAAAACTCTTAAGGTTTAAGCAAACAAAAATGACAGCAACAAAGGTCTCTGACTATAGAAAGAACTATGGCAATGGGGCACTGATTTTGACTTAGAACTGGAGGTTTATGGTAATGGAGTAACTGAAATTCTGTAAATATTCTTGTATGTTTATTATACAGTCAAGTAGCCTATAATATAATAATAAATCATTGATTTCCTTTAGGTAAATAATTTTGCTTAAGTCCTACCTAACTTCACTTCTAATTGGCTAAGCAGTTGCAGAAACAAATCATGAAGAGCAAATCAAACTTAAAAACAAGCATGTAAAAAATATTCCAGTAGACCACTATGCTTGTCCTGTTGATCCTGTATAATTCAAATTATTTCCCCTCAGAATACAGCTGGCGCATTTATTGCTTGGGCTTCCTGGCATTGCCAAAGACAAGGGCTACTGCTCTGTTTCATAGCTTTGATATATTGGGCTGATTTTTAACTGAAAGGATATGTTTTCTGAATCGAACCATCAATATCAAGAGCCAGTGAGGGAGGTGCTGAGTTTCAGCAGAGTTTTTAGATTAAAATCAATTTTCATCTTGTGATTGACATACTGACTACTCAGCAAGACATAAGCTTTAAAACACTAAGTGACTGACTTGCTTACACATCTTACTCAATTCAAAATGATAAATATTACATCGTGAAAAAAACAAAGTATAAAAAAGACATATCCAACAAACCTGTCAGAATCAGTAACAATGTAATAACTGTCTTGCATGACTTTAAAATAAAGAACTCAAACCTATCGGAGAGAGGTGGTGGAGATGAGGTAGGTCAGCTAGGGAGGGTGAGGATCAGAAGTGAGGGTGTGGATGGACTGGCCCACGTGGGTTCCAGTGTGTGGGGTCACCACTTGGGTCTCTGGATAGGGGATCTTTGCCACATAGGATTCTCCCCAGTTCATGGGAAGCCTGTATGGAGAGAGAAGTGTCAGAGAGTCAGCGAACAGAGAAATGCCCCAGAAGCACGCAGATTACCCTTTAAATGGTAAGAATGAGCCTCCTAGCAAAGAGGAAGTGTTCCCGAACAGAGTGGAGGAGTGAAGATGAGATCAGCCACACCACTGAGCCATTCTCTGTTCCCTCTCTGCTGCTGGCCATCAGCTAAAGCTTTCCACAAGCTATTATCCCTGAGGACACCCTCCCGGTGTGCCCAATACCATGGCAGGCCTTACAAATGTGCTGACACCTACAGTGCATGCATGCTGCGGTTCAGCCGTGTCCGAACCTTTCTTGACCCCATGGACTGTAGCCTGCCAGGCTCCTCTGTCCATGGAATTCTCCAGGCAAGGATACTGGGGTGCGGTGTCATTTCCTTCTCCAGGAGATCTTCCCGACCCAGGAATCGAATGCACGTCTCCTGCAATGTAGGCAGATTCTTTACCACTGAGCCAACAGGGATTCCCAATGTGCTGTGGGAACATGCTGCTGCTGCTGCTGCTGCTGCTGCTGCTGCTGCTGCTGCTAAGTTGCTTCAATCGTGTCCGACTCTGTGCGACCCCATAGACAGCAGCCCACCAGGCTCCCCCGTCCCTTGGATTCTCCAGGCAAGAACACTGGAGTGGGTTGCCATTTCCTTCTCCAATTTAGGAAAGTGAAAAGTGAAAGTGAAGTTGCTCAGTCGTGTCTGACTCCTAGCGACCCCATGGACTGCAGCCCACCAGGCTCCTCCGTCCATGGGATTCTCCAGGCAAGAGTACTGGAGTGGGTTGCCATTTCCTTTTCAATGCATGAAAGTTAAATGTGAAAGTGAAGTCGCTCAGGTGTGTCCTACTCTTTGCCACCCCATGAACTGCAGCCTACCAAGCTCTTCCGTTCATGGGATTTTCCAGGCGAGAGTACTGGAATAGGGTTGCCATTGCCTTCTCTGGCTGTGGGAACATCAGTTCAGTTCAGTCACTCAGTCATGTCCGACTCTTTGCGACCCCATGAATTGCAGCACGCCAGGCCTCCCTGTCCATTACCATCTCCCGGAGTTCACTCAGACTCTCATCCATCGACTCAGTGATGCCATCCAGACATCTCATCCTCGGTCGTCCCCTTCTCTTCCTGCCCCCAATCCCTCCCAGCATCAGAGTCTTTTTCAATGAGTCAACTCTTTGCATGAGGGGGCCAAAGTACTGGAGCTTCAGCTTTACCATCATTCCTTCCAAAGAAATCCCAGGGCTGATCTTCAAAATGGACTGGTTGGATCACTTTGCAGTCCAAGAGACTCTCAAGAGTCTTCTCCAACACCACAGTTCTAAAGCATCAATTCTTCGGTGCTCAGCCTTCTTCACAGTCCAACTCTCACATCCATACATGACCACTGGAAAAACCATAGCTTTGACTAGACAGACCATTGTTGGCAAAGTAATGTCTCTGCTTTTGAATATACTATCTAGGTTGGTCATAACTTT
>NW_024070206.1:56357162-56377859 GCF_014754425.2 Oryx dammah
TGCTTTTGAACTGTGGTGTTGGAGAAGACTCTTGAGAGTCCCTTGGACTGCAAGGAGATCCAACCAGTCCATCCTAAAAGAGATCAGTCCTGGGTATTCATTTGAGGGACTGATGCTGAAGCTGAAACTCCAGTACTTTGGCCACCTCATGCAAAGTGTTGACTCATTGGAAAAGACCCTGATGCTGGGAGGGATTGGGGGCAGGAGGAGAAGGGGACGACAGAGGATGAGATGGCTGGATGGCATCACCGACTCGATGGACATGACTTTGAGTGAACTCTGGGAGTTGGTGATGGACAGGGAGGCCTGGTGTGCTGTGATTCAGGAGGTTGCAAAGAGTCAGACACAACTGAGTGACTGAACTGAACTGAACTGAGCTTCTCTTTCTACCTAGAATTTTCTTCTCATGACATTTACCATTGCCTACTTATACCAAATACCCAGATGTCTATTTTTGTGCATCTCTTTTGGAAGGTAAACTGCAAGAGTGAAGGCCTCTGCGTTGTCCACTAGGGTGACCACAGCACCCTCAGTAATACTTGACACACAGAGGCTGCAGAACATTACTCCTTTGGGGCAACAGATAAACCAGTGAGAAAAGCCCCCCACCATGGCAATCCTACCTGATAATCCCAAGAAACACATCCAGAGTCTGTCAATATGAATTAAATTATCAAATAGCTTATTTATATCTGTGTAGGTGCGTGTGTGTGTGTGTGTGTGTGTGTGCATGCACACGCACTTGTGTGGATCTGTGCGTGAGTACTCACTCATTCATGTCCAACTCTTTTGCAATCCCATGGACTGTAGCCCACCAGGCTCCTCTGTCCAGGGGATTTCTCAGGCAAGAATACAGGAGTGGGGTGCCATTTCCTCCTCCAGGGGATCTTCCTGACCCAGGGATCAAACCCACATCTCTTGCATTGCCAGGCGGTTATTAACCATCTCACCCACCAGGGAAGCCCTCTGTGAAATTAAAGAATGTTAAAGTTCACTGTCCCCAAATTAAATACAAGCCCCTCAGCCTGACATTCAAAGGCCTTTTCCGGCCCCATTTTCCTTTGGGAATTTAACCTCCCTCGCTTGAGATGCACATTTCTTATATTTTTCTGTGTGTTTTGTCTTCCTTGAGTCAAAAATCTCCTTTCCAGATGACACGCATCTCTGCCTCACCTGCCCCAATTCCGTCAATTGCTCTAAGGTGTAGTTTAAGTGCCACCCTATCCTGTGGAGATTTCTCTGGTCTGCGATACCCACCTGCACCCACCCAGAGCTTTAAAACCCTATGGGGTTTTGCTTGTTTTTCTCTCGTGGCTTGTATTCTTGTTCTGCATCTCATGTAGCTGCTTGGTGTCTTGTTCCACCCAGGAGCAGAAGGAGTTGCTAGGACTGCCTTAAAGAACCACCAGCGGAGCTAAAATGACGGAAATGTATTTTCTCACAGTGCTGGAGGCTATAGGTCCAAACTCAGAGTGTCAGAGTGGCTGGTTCTTTCTAAAGACTCTTGGGGGGGGGGGGCCTTCCCTGGCCATCGAGTGGTTAAGACTCTGTGCTTCCATTGCAGGAGGTGCGGGTTTGATCCCTGATCATGGGAGCTAAGATCCCGAAAGCTGCGGGGTGTGGCCAAATACATAAATATATAAAATTTAAAAACAAATAATAAAGACTGAGAGGACCTGCTCCCTCCCAGACTCTGGTGGTTTGTTAGGAATCCTGGGTGTGTTTTGTTCTGTCTTCACGTTAACTCAGTGTTTTCCTTCTGTGTGTGTCTCTGGGTTCAAATTCCCCCTTTATATAAGGACTGTCACATTGAATAGAGGCCCAGCCTGTTCCAGTATAACCTCATCTTATCACTCCTAAAGTGAACCTTTTACCAAATAAGGTCACATTCTTAGCTCCTGGAGGTGAAGACTAATCACACAGATTTGAGGAGGGATGTGATTCCGCGTCCAACAAGCTTCTCGCCAAAGGTTCTTCCTTTTCACTCCTGCAGGCTTGGGTGTCCCACCTGGTGGTATCCGCATTTTAGCAACTTCATAAACACATTGCTTAATTGAAGGGCTCCTTGCTTCCCAGGTGGCTCAGTGGTAAAGAATCAGCCTGGAATGTAGGAAATGCAAGTTTGATCCCGGGGTCGGGAAGATCCCCTGGAGAAGGAAATGGCACCCCACCCCAGTACTCTTGCCTGGGAAATCCCATGGACAGAGGAGCCTAGCGGGCTGCAGTCCATGGGGTTGCAAAGAGACAGACAGCACTGAGCACAGCATGGGGAAGGGCATTTTACTGGATGCCATAAGTGCCCTTCCCAGGGATCAACACATAACCGGCATCGAGAATGTATTTTCAAGTTATTGGCCACTGGGGATTTTTTCTCACAGGTTTTGCTGAAAGATTATTCCGCCATCTGATGAAGTTTGTGTGACATGGTCTAGTGATACAAGTGTTCAGGGACGCCAAGCTTCCTAACCATCACTTACTACCCAGTAACCGTGCACCGGGAGGAGCAGAGGACGGCGTGGCAGAGGGGAGGAAAAATGTCTCCTGACAGATATGCGACTTGTTCAGAATGCAGAAAATCACCGATTTGAACAGAATCGCCACAGTGTGCCCTGGGGACACATTTATTTACATGTTTTCCTCAAGCTACTGCCCATCCGTTTCTTTGAAAGCCTCGTAGATCCCAAGCTTGTTGACTTCAGAAGTGAAGTGTCAGATTTATTTTCATACACTGTTGCCTTTCAAATTCATATGATTGTCTTCCTTTCCTGTGTCTCCGAGGTAGAGGTAGAGGCGATTTATATTCAAAATGCCTTCCACGACAATATATCCCTCCAGCCCAGGCATGTGCTTTGAAATTCCTCTGTGAAAGACTGCTTCTTCGGTTACTCTCTGTCAAAAAAATTTTTAAATGGCCTCAAGATCTTTTTTTTCCTATTACATAATTTTTTATTGCCTTGGTTGCAACAACTCGGTTTGCTGCTCAACTGGCTGCCACTAAGGACATTTACTGCGTCAACAGTGAAGAAGGTTTCTTAGAAAGTGATGCTGGCTCTTTGCAGACACAAGTGGCAACTTTGTAGACAAATAAAAAGATGCATTGAGCTTAAACATTATTTACGCATTTTATCATAAATAACAAATCAATTAAGACAAATTAAATTCAACATTAGAAAAAAGAATACGTTTACTTTTTTTGGAACTTTTAATCTGGTATTGGGGTATAGCCTATTAGCAACAATATGATAGTTTCAGGTGAACAGTGAAGGGACTCAGCTATACATAAACATGTATCCATTTAAATAATTGTTGCGCTCTCTAGTCATGTATATCATCTAATGATTAATCTAATTGGAGTATCTAAACATGAGGATGGATTGCTAAAGTTTACAAGTAAAATTATTAATTCCAAATATGATTTTTTTCTCACTGATCCAGGATGAACTGAATAACTATATATATATATATATATATATATATATATAGGTGTACATTAAGACTTCATTAGAAAACAAATTATGTGAAAAGTGGGAAGATTTATGCCACTGGACTTGGTGGTTTGAGAACTGCATGTTGATTTGACAGAGCCAAAGATTTATTTTTAAATATACAATATTCATATACCATAGCCACAATAATCTAACTACTGACATTAAAATGTAGCCTATAGAAAATTCTAGGTTGTCAACTGAAAAAACAGATCACTGATTTAATATGAAGTTAAATATAAAATGCTTTTGACTTTGACAAATGACTATATAGCTAAATATATGTTACTAAATCACTCTTCTTTGTATGTTGGCTAATTTTTCTTGATAGCTAAAATATACGTAAGTTGTTTCAGAAAAAAATATATCTACTCAGGGCTTTAAATTACTTTGTATTAATAATGACTGTTCAAATTAATATCGCTCTGCATTATAAAGAGCTTCCCAGGTGGTGCAGTGGTAAAGAATCCGCCTGCCAATGCAAGAGACCTGGGTTTAATCTCTGGGTTGAGAAGATCCACTGAGGGAGAGTACGGCAACCCACCAGCATTCTTGCCTGGGGAAATACCATGGACAGAAGAGTCTGGAGGCTATAGTCCATAGGGTCATAGAATCAGACACGACTGAAGTGACTTAGCACACACACACATGCATTATAAAAGTATTTCTCTTTTTATTTAATGTAAGCATAATGCAGGTGTATCCATTTTGATTATACATGTCAATCAGATATACTTTCTGTTCATCAGATAACAACTTAAGGAGATTAAAAAATCTTTTAAAATCTGGATTAGAAATTACAGAATGGATTCTTATTGACTTGGGGTTTTTATTAGTTATTGAAATAAAAGTTGGCATTACACAATGCATATGTTAAATGTTTTTTATGATTATTTAGGAAAAGTGACCAGTAAAATAAACTGACTTATTTCAGGATCAAATGAATTTCTACAAAGTAACAAATGAATTAAAAAATCTAACTAACAATTCCAGAAATAAACAATGAAATTTTTAGCTCACTCAGGGACTGAGTATTCCCCCAAATTGTTATCTGAAATGTAGGATTCAGTCTTACCAGTTTCTAAATATTCTGAGAGAATGAATTTTCCAAGTTTCTGACTCTCAATCTACTCCTGACCTGTTTTTTAATCCAAAGACCCCCTGATGACTATCAACAGTGAAAATGGCCCAGAATATTTCTATAAAAATTAACTTTTTACTTTCGTCCATTTCTAGCAGGTATTAGTACCTGATCACATTGAACTTTACCTGAGTTCTGTATTCCAAGAAAATAACCAAGATTAAGAAATCACCCCACCTTAGACTGATACTAAATTGAATTAATTAATGGTTATGTACTAGAGACATAGGTCATTACTAAGATAGAATCACCTGTGCATTCTAAGTATTAACCCAAGGATCAAATCCACGTTTCTTACGTCCCCTGCATTGGCAGGCAAGCTCTTTACCACTAGCGCCACCTGAGAAGCCCACTAAGATAGAATATTAATGCATTAATTACTAAGCATAATTTTAAGTATATATAAGCTGCCTCATTTTTATTGCTACAGAGAGTCTATATTTATAAGCTTCAGTTCTGCTTTTGAGAAGCTGTTCACTGTTGCACGCTGGGAAACTGAAGGATAAGGGATGTTTACGGTTATAAACAGCTGTGAGATGTTATTTGTTAGCTCTGCCAGTCTGATGCATAAGGCTGATGTATGTGAAAATTCCTATTTATTCACCTTCCAGTGTTCTCTGTGGAAAAGAGTTTACTGTGGGTAAACATCCATGCATGTTAATGAGACTCCATTGGTCATAACAGTGGCAGAAATGTATACATTTGTATGCAAGAAATACAGGATCAACTTTTAAGGAAAAAAACAAAACAAAACTAATTTTGTCCTAAAATGAAATGATTGGTTTTTCCAGAAGGAGAAAAAAGCTAAGTGTGGTGCAATACTTAACTGGATCCTGAAAGTTACTGAAGATTCTCAGATAAGAGAATTTTGGTTGCCATTCATAAAACTGGCTCAGCTTTGGTGGGTGTATTTATAAGATTTTCAAAAAGAAATTGAGTACCAAATTATATATTGAGACAAAACTAAAATTTGCTTTTTTTCTCTGTTATAAGACAATGTTCTTAGAGGCTATACCTTCTGCGTAATCTACCTGTAAAGATTCTATTCTACCAGAGTAAACTTTGATGGTTTACAATGAATGTCTATGCCCTAGATTATTTATGAAAATAAAGGTTTGTCACTTATGAAAGAACTAAGGGTTTTTTCAGTCAAGTTACTGTCTATGTTTGCTTTTAAGCTACCTTGTCCATTTGGTTAAATAGGCAGCCCTTTATTATTTTCTAATAACCCTTGATCCTTTCTTATTCAAGTCTTTAAACCTGATGACTTCTGCTATTTTCCCTTTCTCAAATTAAAAAAAAATTTTTTTTTTTTTTTTTTTGAGCAAAGCTATCTTGGAGATTTCCCAACTGGCCCCTGGAAAACCACAAAAGATTTGTTCTTTCATCTTGTAAAAAGAGAGATGTTAGAAATAATTAAGTTTATTTAATAGGTTAATCTTGCACACGGGGAACATCTAGGTACTTAGACTTTCTGTGTTGTCCAGTGACTCATGTAGGACAAAAAGGGAGGACAGAAGATGTTGAACTTTATTAGAGCTCTGTGCTCCCAGAAAAGAAGGATGGCTGAGAAATCCCCTGATCCTTCTTTTGTTTTTCAGTAAAATGTCTAATCACAGGGACCACTTTGTCCCTAGATATTCTAAGGTGTCCCCAGACCACCTTACCTGCCTCCTGAGAAATCTGTATGCAGGTCAAGAAGCAACCCTTAAAACCGGGCATAGAACAATGGACTGGTTCCAAATTGGGGAAGGAATAGTCAAGGCTGTATAGTGTCACTTCTATTTAACTTCTATTCAGAGTACATCATGTGGAATGCTGGGCTAGATGAAGCACAAGCTGGAATCAAGATTGCTGGGAGAAATATCAATAACCTCAGATTCACAGAGGATACCACCCTTATGGCAAAAAGTGAAGAGGAACTAAAGAGCCTCTTGATGAAAGTGAAAGAGGAGAGTGAAAAGGCTGGCTTAAAATTCAACATTCAGAAAACTAAGATTATGGCATGTGGTTCCATCACTTCATGGCAAATAAATGGGGAAACAATGGAAACAGTGAGAGATTTTATTTTGATGGGCTCCAAAATCACTACAGATGGTGATTGCAGCCATGAAATTAAAAGATGCTTGCTCCTTGGAAGAAAAGCTATGACCAACCTAGACAGCATATTGAAAAGCAGAGACATTACCTTGCTGACTAAAGTTCATCTAGTCAAAGGTATAGTTTTTCCAGTAGTCATGTTGTGAGAGCTGGACTATAAAAAAGCTGAGTGCTGAAGAATTGATGCTTTTGAAGTGTGGTGTTGGAGAAGACTTGTGAAAGTCTCTTGGACTGCAAGGAGATCCAACCAGTTCATCCTAAAGATCAGTCCTGAATAGTCATGGGAAGGACTGATGTTGAAGCTGAAACTCCAGTATTTGGCCACCTGATGTGAAGAACTGACTCATTGGAAAAGACCCTGATACTGGGAAAGATTGAAGGTGGGAGGAGAAGGGGTCAACAGAGGATGAGATGGTTGGATGGCATCACCGACTCAATGGACATGAGTTTGAGTAAATTCAAGGAGCTGATGATGGACAGGGAAGCCTGGCATGCTGCAGTCCATGGGGTCGCAAACAGTCAGACACGACTGAGCGACTGAACCGAACTAAACTGAATTCTAGGGGTAAGACCCATCTCCACCCTCCCCTTGATTTATAAAACCCCCAGTTTTCTCTCTCTTCTTTGATATGCTCCACTTTCTACTGCAGCAGCTAAATTGAAACAATCTCCTTAATTATACTTGCTCAATCATCTTGGACCTTCCACAGTATCATTCAAATGTTTAACATTGTGAGATAGTTTATGGTTTCCTTACATAATTTTATAGCCATCTATATTGGCCTGGCAATGAATGTTCAATGCCACCTTGCAATATTATAATTTCCTTTTATGTTGCATACTATTTAAACATGGGGGAAAGAATAAAATTTAATAAAAGGTTTTAATATACAAAAAGAGCCTGGTATTTCTAAGCCAGTGTAAGAGCAGATAGTAATTGGAAGCAGTTTTAGAAAAGTACACGTTTTAGGAAAGTTTTAGAAAACAAAAACTGGTAATCCAGCTTGAGAATTACCACAAGAAAGTGAGGGTGCCTTGGTGACACTCTTTCCCTGAGATCTTGCTGATTATCAGACATGTGAAGCATATTTTCTAACTCATCTAAAGAGCTTACTTCGAAATCTGCTGGAAAATAACAGCCTGGAGTCTGAGTGTCAAAGGGGATGACAAGCAGGTCTAACATCTGAGAGAGAACGCCCAACTGTGCCACATCTATTTTGTGTATTTAGCACTTGTTCCATCTCTGTCCAATTAATTCTAAGAGCTTAGGGAGGGAAACAGTGCCGTTAAATATATCTTATATTGTTTTAACGTTGAAAAATTTAGACAGCTAAATATTGAAGAAAATAAATCAAATAATGAAAGAAAGTCAATCAATAAGAATAGAAAACAAGCCTACAAATGAATGTTGAAGCTGATGAAATAAATATTTTCAGGAAAAACAATTTTACTTGAAATGGGAACACTAAAGCTCTCTATCCATAAATGATATGATATGCATGCCAAGACAAATGGAACTACAAAAAATCTTTAATTTTAAAATTAGACTCTGTTTTTTAGTCTAATTATCAGTAATAATAGTTTGAAATTATTTTGAAATAATGTTGTGTATCTCCCAGGATAAGGCAATTCAATAATATGTCCAGACTATTAGTGATATTTTTTGTGTGTAGGAAAAAAATATGTGCTGATATAAGAATCAAAAGAGTTAATTGAAAATCCTGTAGTGCTAAACTTGAGTTGAAAATATTTGTATGAAATCACGATTTCTTTTAATTTCGAAAAATATGCACATCACAACTCTGTCCCCTTGAAAGGCTTAGAAGCAACGCCAGTAGAGAAATAATGAGCACTCTCACAAGCAGGAGGTGGTTTCTAAATACCATTCCCCGCTAAAAAGAGCGGGTGCTGATCCCAAGTGTAGTACAGGAAATACAAAAATATGCCATAGAGACATCTAGCGGTGACAGGAAGTAAAGCAGGCGTCCCCGATGTTGCGGTGGTGCCTAAAGACACACAAGCTGACTTATGACCCGCTTCTTGGCTGAAACTGTGAAAATTACCTACAGGCAAGCCTCGAAGATTTTCTGGGTTCTAGACTTCCCAAATGAAACGAATATCACAGTAAGGGAAGTCACTGGAAGTTTGGTTTCCCAGCACACTTAAAGGTTGTTTCTTCTATACTATAATCTATCAACTGTACAGTAGTATTATATCTAAAATAAATGTACATGCCTTAATTTAAAACTACTTTATTGCTAAAAATGTCAATATAATTGCAATAGTAATATCAAAGGTTACAGATCACCGTAACAAATATAAAAGTAGTGAAATTTGAAATATCAGAGAAATTACCAAAATGTGATACAAAGACATGAACCATTAGAAAAAATAGTTCTGATAGACTTGTTCAGTGCAGGGGGGCACAACATTTCAATCTTAAAAAAAAAAAATACAGAACCTATGACGCATGATAAAGCAAAGCATGATAAAACAAGGTACACATATTAAAAGAGGAATAAATGCAATTTTTTGATGTGTATTACATACACACATGGGGTCACAAAGAGTTGGACATGACTTAGGGACTGAACAACAACAAAACTATGTACACACAAGCCGATAATAGTGCTTAGATAGGAGGGACAGGGAGAGAAATTTAGTAGAGCAGTAGCAATGACATCATTTGGGGTGTCACTGGAAATTAAAACCTTATGATGTCTTTCTCATGCTTTTAGGCAGTGGCCACAGGACTGGAAAAGGCCAGTTTTCATTCCAATCCCAAAGAAAGGCAGTGCCAAAGAATGCTCAAACTACTGCACAATTGCACTCATCTCACACGCTAGCAAAGGAATGCTCAAAATTCTCCAAGCCAGACTTCAACAGTACATGAACCATGAACTTTCAGATGTTCAAGCTGGATTTAGAAAAGGCAGAGGAGCCAGAGATCAAATTGCCAGCCTCCACTGGATCATCAAAAAAGCAAGAAAATACCAGAAAAACACCTGCCTTATTGATTATGCCAAAGCCTTTGACTGTGTGGATCACAACAAACTGTGGAAAATTCTTCAAGGTGGTGTTGGAGAAGACTCTTGAGAGTCCCTTGGATAGCAAGGAGATCAAACAAGTCCATCCTAAAGGAAATCAGCCCTGAACATTCTTTGGAAGGACTGGTGCTGAAACTCCAAAACTTTGGCCACCTGATGCGAAGAGCTGACTCATTTGAAAAGACCCTGATGCTGGGAAAGATTGAGGGCAGGAGAAGAAGGGGAGGACAGAGGATGAGATGTTTGGATGACATGACTAACTCGATGGACATGAGTGTGAGCATGCTCTGCGAGTTGGTGATGGGCAGGGAAGCCTGGTGTGCTGCATGCCGTGGGGTTGCAAAGAATTGGACATGACTGAGTGACTGAACTGATGTCTTTCTCTGAAAATTGGAGTCAATCATTAAGCCCTTTCTTTACAAATTGTATTTTATGATACCCAAATTGATATCATTTATTTGGCAAAGTTCATCACATAATTTTTTGACATGTGACATAAGATTGGGAACTGCTTATTTTATAACAGGTAAAAATTGAGTCTTGTGAAGTCCCTCCCAGCAATTACATGAAAAGTTGGTACTGAACTTTACAGGAAAGAGGTCAACCTGTCAACACTTGAACCCTCAGAACAATCTGAGTAACACCGAAAATGCAACACTGACTGTATTCTGACGAGATGTCAGATGAAGCTCATCATCCACATATAAACTATTCTTACCAAAATGTTGAACCTTATCAGTCCTCAAAAGTTAATCATACCTTAATTAAAACAGCAGAACCAGTTGAATGATCCCAGTGAATCAGTCTGACAAATCCAGAGTGTCAAGTATTTTATAAAACAATTCACTTTATGCAATCTACCTTTTTTTTTTAGTGTAACAAAAATTTATCATTTTCAACTATCTCCTTTGCCCTGGGGCTTCCCAGGTGCCTCAGTGATAAAGAATCCGCCTGCTAATGCAGGAGACGTGGGTTTGATTCCTGGGTCAGGAAGATCCCTGGAGGAAGAAATGGCCACCCATTTGAGAATTCTTGCTGCAAGAATCTCATGGACAGAAGAGCCTGGTGGGCTACAGTTCCTGCCATTGCAAAGAGTCAGACACAACTTAGTGACTAAACAACAATCTCCTTAACATTAGAAACCAGCCCGTTCGTTCACTGTTCATACGTTTTCTAGACACTATCATACAAATTGGTTTGTTTTTTTTTTAATTGGGATGTATTTTTATGGATCCATCCACACGTTCTTGCTATTTGCTCTTTGCCTTGTGCATGAATTTATTTGTTGGATGGGTATCTATACTTAGAAATTCAGCCCATAGCAATAAAATGGGGCAAGGCTAATTGAATGGAATTGAATCTATGACCTTGAACACATTACTGTGCCTCTTAGACCAAGAAAATGACTCCATCTACCTCCCTAAATTGGGCTGCTGCAATTACAGGCAGAGTGCATGTGCCCGTGATCAGTTGCATCTGACTCTTTGTGACCCCGTGGACTATAGCCCACCAGGCTGCTTGTCCATGGGATTCTCCAGGCAAGAATACTGGAGTGGGTCAACATTTCCTCCTCTAGGGGATCTTCCCAACCCAGGGACCAAACCCAGGATAATGCTGTGTCTCCTACACCATCAGGCAGATTCTTTACCACTGAGCCACCTGGAAAGCCCTGCAGGCGGAGTCATGGGACCATTTGTGCATCTTCTCTGTGAGTAGAGGTTGCAAAATCCAGCAAATTTTGAGAACAATCCATTGGCTATCCATTTCAGTATAACAAAATCAATTCCTCACTATCGATTAATAGCAAAATGAATCAATAAGCGCTTAGTGCGTTAACTACACAAATTAGCAGAATTTGAAGTACAAGATAATCATCACCCTTTGGTTTGCTCTATAAAATCAGAGACAACATAACATACACACGCACACAATGAAAAACTTAATATACACAAAACTAGATACAGTATTAGAATCTTGCTGATTTCCACAGAGTGAAGATGGGTAAAGAAATTAGGAGGGGGTGGGGAAAACAAAAGAGATAAGGACAAGGAAGTTCATTAAATAAAAACTAAAGACAGTCTGTTGACTGGATGGTGAAAAGAGAAAGAATCCAGATTTCACTGTTTCCTAAAAATTTTTCAGAGATGCTGAGTGACTCAGGAAGAAGGCATTTAACTCTAACTGTACATTTGTAATTGCTACTAATTCAAATCAATTCTAATTCTTTGAAATTGAAGCAAAAAGAAAATTATTGTTTGCCAATTCCATGTTGAGATTATCAAAGCCTAGAAGACGTCAACATCTCTCCAGGAACTTGACTCCTTTTTCTTTATGATTATATGAAATCCTGGTTGCATGCCTGCGTGCTCAGTCACGTCTGACTCTGTGACTCCATGGACTATAGCTCACCAGGTTCCTCTGTCCATGGGGTTCTCCAGACCAAAATACTGGAGTGGTTGTCATGCCCTTTTTCCAGAGGGTCTTCCCGACTCAGGGATCTGAGCTGCATCTCCTTCATTGCAGGCATATGCTTTACCCACTGAGCCACTGGAGAAGCCCAAAATACTGCTTATGTGACAGTATTGAAGAACTGAAGAGAAGATGTGAAAAAATTGTTACCGATGCATCCAGCATACAAACAACTCCAAATATCTCCCAATATTTCTGATACCGCAGTTTTTAACTCTGGATTCCAGAGACATTAAAAATCCCTTTGAACTAAACTACCTGTCTCTCAAACAAAAGAAATAAACGAAAGGTTATAAAATTAGCAGCCAAATTGCTGTTTCTTGGACAGAGAAAACAAACACTACCTGATGAAACTTTAGATGTATTGCAAGGGTCTGACCAATCCCAGAAACAGGAGTTATAGGAATTCTATTAGCATAAGTTCCTAGCTCAGACTCTATACCTGATAAAATTGTTGACCCCCAGAGAGCTATTTATTGGCACGGTCATCAGGCTTTGTTCCACAGGGTAAGTGTCCATGTAAGTGTCTACATAGAGGCAGCAGGAATATGAAGAATGGGAGGGAGTATCAGTGGGCCAGAGAACAGACTCAGTGTGAGATAAACCAAGTAAAATATCGTGATGCGTCCTGTCCTTACTCCTATGTGTTACTGCGGACTGTGTTAGTCGCTCAGTCCTGTTCAACTCTTTGTGACCCCAGGGACTGTAGCCCGCCAGGCTCCTCTGTCCATGGAATTCTCCAGGCAAGAACACTGGAGTGGATTGCCATCCCCTTCTCCAGAGGAACATCCTAACCCAGGGATTGAACCCTGGTCTCCTGCCTCTCAGGCAGATTCTTTACCGTTTGAGCTACAGGGAAATCCTAACTCCAGCATTACAGTTGCCTCGAATATTTTAATTGTCTGCTTCGTGTTTGTCCTCTCCATCACGCTGTGAACTTTCTCAAGTTAAGGATTTTTTAAACCTAAATTTCTCAAGAATGGTGGTTATAGTAAATTCTCAATGAATGATTGTAGAAAGAAGGGGTGATAGAATTGATGAACATCTACTCTAACAACCCCTCAACACACATACACACATGCACACAGAAACATGGATATTTGGTATCTAGGTTAGAAAATTGAGATCCAAGACATTTAACTGACTCATGCAAGGACCCTCAGCCTGTTGGCAGGTCCGATTATAAAAGGAAGTCTCTGCATTTGTAGATCACTTACTTTCAAAAACACTCACTCTTTTTCCCCTCTGCAATCGTTTTAATATCTGTTGAATTCTCTTGCTGCTTTCCTTCCCTAAAGAATACAAATAGCCTTGTACTAAAATTCATCTACTTTAGTCAAACACATAATAAGGAATCCATTCATATTCTGAAATAAATACAAGGTGTATATGCATGCTGTGTGGAATACTGCTCACTGAATTCTCAAGGCACAAAAGAGGGAGAGCAGTTATGAAAATGTTTCTGCCTTAAAACTAAAATCTTTACAGTAACTAAGAAAAATTGTTACCTGTCTAATAATAGGCTACTAGTTCCTTTCTATAAGGAAATCGGTAAAATACGCTTTCCTGGGGAGGGCCTCTGTGTCACAAACACACTAACAAGGAGATTAGATGCTTTGCAAACTTCTTTAGTGAGGAGACTGCTCATTTATTTTTTAATGGGCATTTCTGTTTCCTAGCAACCAGAAAGTACTGCATTAATCCATATCTGCTGCTTACGGGAACAGATAACTCAGGTGCTATCTACAGCAGCTGAGCTGTGGAAGAAAAGGAAAAAGGCAACCTGAAAGAAATTTATCATTTTTTTTTTGATCCACACTGTTGATTCAAATTATATGATCCCTGCTCAACTTTTTTGGGTTTGCAAATTACCAAGCTGAAACCAGACCCTGTAGGTATTCTATAGTTATTAAATAAAGACTAATAAATAACTTTAAAATATTTTAAATATTATTTTAAAATAATAAAGACTAATAAATAACTTTAAAATATTTTCCTATTTTTCTTAATCTGAATGAGTATGATTATTCATTTCAAAGCTGATTTCACATCCAGGAAGCACTTTCTGGAATTATAGGCATGGCAACGTGTCAGGACACAGAAGTGTCATTCTGCATGCCCCCCATCAATGGTACTAGAGACATTTGGGAACAGGAAGTCACACTATCACATCCCAGCTTGCTTTTCCATGCAAACCTGGGCTTAAACGCCATGGAATTAGCATCTCTGGGCCATCCATCGCTTGCCAAAGCTGATTCCTCATAAAACTCGACACTCCTGTCTTATGCCCCATCTCAAAGTATCTCACCAACAACAGAGCTACAAATATTCCTGTGAAATTTGTTCAGGAATTAAAACACAAACTTGCATGAATCTAGGTATCATACAATGTCTTAGGGGTGCAGTTTGAATGAGCAGCTTAAAAAGTTTTACCTATATATTTTAAGAAAAGAATGCCATCATCTGATTGATGATCTGAATAGTACTAAAATAGTTCTTTCTGAATTAAAATTAGACTTAGTGTAGCCCGCTATTAGACCAGTGTAGGTATTTGTTCCTTACCTATCATGCTATCACCCTGCTCCTTTCCTAATTTAGAAACTACATTTTAAATTGGTAGATTAAAAACATCAAAGATCCCTAGTAGTCAACTCTGTCTAAACATAGATTTGTAAGAATAGTATCTGAAGGATAACACTTGAATGATACATCTGAGTAAATTTGCTTTAAGATTATTTTCTTTCATGGTTATGTCATACAAATTTCTCTTTAAAGTACTATGAATTAAAAATGCTAAAAATTTGGTTTAAAAGCAAACACTAAACAATTATTTAATCAGTTGAAATACAGTAACTGCGGGAAATATTTATATTGTACACAGAAGGGTTTGGACATGAACAGTATGCCTATTTTTGGGATTTTAAACTAACATTTGACTAATACATTCAGTTCATCATTCCAGACAACATAAGAGTTTTTACGATGCTCTTGAAGAGGAGGAAAACTTTTCCTTTCTTCTCTTCTAGGTTCTTTGGCTGATCTAATGATTAAATTAACCTAAGACAGGGCTTCCCAAGTGGTGTTAGTGGTAAAGAACCCTCCTGCCAATACAGGAAACTTAAGGGACGCTGGTTCGATCCGTGGATCAGAAAGATCCCCTAGAGTAGAGAAGGAAATGGCAACCCACTCCAGTATTCTTGCCTCGAGAATTCCATGGATAGTGGGGCCTGGCGGGCTGCAGTCCATAGGGTTGCAAAGAGTCAGACAAGACTGAAGCAACTTAGCATGCATGCATGCAAGACAGATTAATAGGACACACATTTTATGGAAACTCATAGAAAAAGAACACTCAATGAAGTGACCAAAGCAGTCAGTTTTATGTCTTTTAGACAAAGAAACAATAAATTTATGAGGAACTACAATGCAAAGAAGTTTGGGCATGGGGTAATAAGTTGGTGAAGAAGTAACACTGTTTGTTTATACAGCCTTCCCAGCCCTACATTCTCTGTGTCTGGTGATAAGGTTACCTTCTACCTCCAGGCAGAGGATGCCTTTCACAGATGAGATGTATTATTTCCTGCTTCCAGGGAGACAAAGGTTTCTTCTTGAACCAGGGGCTTCTTAAACTCTAATTCAAAATAACCCATATACCAGAGTCACATTTTGAGGAGGCCTGCCCTGAACTTCCGGAGAAGGCAATGGCACCCCACTCCAGTACTCTTGCCTGAAAAATCCCATGGACAGAGGAGCCTTGCAGGCTCCGGTCCATGGGGTTGCGAAGAGTCGGACACGACTGAGCGACTTCCTTTTCACTTTTCACTTTCATGCATTGGAAAAGGAAATGGCAACCCACTCCAGTGTTCTTGCCTGGAGAATCCCAGGGACGGGGGAGCCTGGTGGGCTGCTGTCTATGGGGTCGCACAGAGTCAGACACGACTGAAGTGACTTAGCAGCAGTAGCAGCCCTGAACTTCATCACTCTGTAACCAGTGGTTTTGTGAGGAATTATGATAGGGTCTTACTGATCGATGCAAAAACATCAAAGAAAATTTGAAGTAGTCACTGTCTTTTCAATCTATTTTACTAACCTGCCATTATGATCAGTGATGTAATTTAATGAAGTATCGTTTATTCTTTACCGTGTATTGAAACTATATGCTATGTTATGTGTGATATAGAAAGCACACAGATCACTTAGACAAGACCCTTGTAGTTATTAAGATTGTAATGTATTTGTAGCTAATTTTTAAAGCCTACCATCAGTGGCTCATCCACTCATGCATCCCAGATAGTATTGCCTGAGCACCTTGTAAAGTGTATCCTGGCCAGGAACACAGGAACAGGTAAGGCAGGAGGGATTTACACTGCAAGGGTTGTGTTGCATTCGGAGAGAGGTAGGTGTTTTCCAGCAGAACATGAGAAATGTTATACATGAGGTATAAACAAGTGCTTTCGGAGCCTAGAGGAGAAGCAATACAGTAGTATATTAAAAAGTAGTTTGTGTTATTTTGCACGGCAAGCTGTTCTCAGGGATTCATAATTGCAGTCACAGTGGCCTCCTGTGGCAGTAAGATATTTTTACAAAGTAATATCCTTTAGTTATTCTCAAATAAAATTTTACAGATTCATACACATTTTCACACTTACTCTAGGGTATAGGAAGTGACAGAGAAAGCCCAGAAAAGCCCTCCTCTTCATCTCTGCCAGTAACCTAGAATTCTTTCTCAAAGATTTCAGAAATCCAACTGAGGACCACGGGTCAAAGTAACCACATGGGGGTTCTTTCCCAGACGAGCCAATTCTTTCTTGATCATAGTAACCAAAGATATTTTCTGTCTCTATTTGTGCCATGGCTTAGGTTTGTTCTTGTTGGTGTTTTTCAGGGTATGAGTTGTCTTTTAATCATCTGTGCAAGCCCTTTATGTTCACCAGATTTCCCTGAACATAGTTCCCACCTGGAAAATCGTTAAATGAGGAAAAGTGCAGTTGAACTCAAGGAGCCTTCATCTGATCTCAAAATAAAATCAGTGCCAGCGTCATCGAGGTGGCTTATTCACTCCTGATATTTCAAAAATAAGGTCCCTAGCTTAGGCAAACGGATATTTATATAGCAATTTACTGAACATCTGAAGTGTCCTAATTGAATTGCTGGTTATGAAATGGAGAAAAATAGAAAGAAAAAAGGCCCCCGTTTTTATCTTCTTTCAATCTGGAGAAAATGGGATGGAAGATACAGCTGATAAGCAAATGTGTGCACATTGGATGGTGAGTATTGTGAACAGACAATCAGTGTAAGGGGAGAGTCACTTTACACACTTTTCATAGTGAAGTTGTAAATACCTATGTAAGCACATTACAATATTTCTTTCCTTTATTGCTTTTCATCTTATTTCCTTAGGCCTACTGATTTTATAACAATATTTTATAAAAGAATGGCAGATATTTTCAGGAAAATTATCGACCTTAATGATTTTAAAGCCAGAGAACAAGAAAGAAGTTTAAAGAGGGCAAAGAGACAAAGTCATTCAAAACTTCAAGAAACTCAAATATTCTTCTTTCAAAAGTCTAACTTGGTTTGATAGAAGGTCCCTATTTAAACATAATCTAGGTTATTGTTATTTATAAGTATTGTTAAATGTTATTTATAAGAAGCGACATCTCAAACTATTCTCAATCCTCTCATAGAAAGTGAAGTCAGTAATAATTTGTATTTATTTTCATGAATATCCATGGGAAAATGAAAGCAAATGAGAAAACACAAGTGTCTGTAAAAAGGATTACAATATCATTATACCTACAAATTATTTTAATTAGAAATATAAAGAAAATATATAGCTTTATCTTGAATCAAACAGATTGTTTATTTTTAGTTTGATGCCCACTGTTTAAAAAGAAAAACCACCATTTTAGAAGTTTCCTAATAAACAGCTCACACCAGAAATTACTAGTGATATTTAATCTATTAATATTTATAATTGACTTTTTCCAGACTCAAATATATTTCTTTTTCTTTTGTAAGATAGAGCATCATTTATAAAACATATTCTCCAAAGTACTAAAATCCTATAAATATGAAAAAGTTATCTTAAGTATTTATCTCATTTAAGGGAAAAGAATGATCATAACCAGTGCTCAATATAAACAAAACTGCCATTAAGCCCAGTTGCAATGAGATAACAATTTCTTTCTTTCTCCTGAATTTTATACCTTACTCAGCAAATCTGACAAACAATTGCAGAATGTTGTGTGTTCTGTGTATGTTTCTGCTTTCTTAAGTACAGAAGTCATTTATGATAAGTTTGAACACTTGTACACATCTCAAAGTCCAGCGCTGATGCTGCAGAATAAACAGTGGTCTTCATAAATCTATATTGTAAGAAATGGTGACCAGTGATGGTCTCCAAAGAAGAAGTTTGCAAAGAATCAGATTGTTAAGTGATCAATTTGATGGCAACAAATGAAAAATTCTGAGACCCTGCTTCCATTTTCTGACCTGAGCCAATGCTGACACAGACAGCTGGTGGTTCTTGCGGTCACCAGGCTGGTGTGAATAGAAAGTGACAGCAGTGTGCTACTTGTCACATTTGAATGAACAGCTAAGGTGACAGAAAGTCTTTACATGTCAACACGATAACTGTGGCTCTGTGAGAGCCCAAATTCCGTGTTATTTTCCCCTGGAGGGAAATTGGTACCTGATAAATAGACTTCTTTCAATGAAGTCAACACATATTTATTGAGAATCTTGGGCCATAAAGAAGGCTGAGTGCCGAAGAATTGATGCTTTCAAATTGTGGTGCTGGAGAAGACTCTTGAGAGTCCTTTGGACCACAAAGAGATCAAATCAGTCCTTCCTAAAGGAAATCAACCCTGAATATTCATTGGAAGGACTGATGCGGAAGCTCCAATAATTTGGCCACCTGATGCGAAGAGCTGGTTCACTGGAAAAGAATCTGATGCTGGGAAAGATTGAAGGCAGGAGGAGAAGGGGATGGCAGAAGATGAGATGGTTGGATAACATCACTAACTCACTGGACACTGAATATGAGCAAACTCTGAAGACAGCGAAGGACAAGAAAGCCTGGAATGCTACAGTCCATGGGGTGGCAAAGAGATGGGCACGATTTACTGACTGAACAACAACCACCCTTGGCAAACACCGTGGTTATCCAGTAGTTGATAGGGTATATCAGTCCCTTACTCTCAGGGAGCTTTTATTCCACTGGGAGAAATGGGGAAGAGAGACATCACAAAGAAGCAAAATCCTTAAAGACAATCTCCCATTATGGTATGTGCTATGAGGGATGCAAAACTAAAAGGTGCAACAAACAGAAACACTGGAGTGCCTTGAACTCAGTGGTCAGGATAAGGCACCTGAGATAAGAGGGTGGAGATCAAGAAAAGGAACATTCCATGGGGCAAAACAGCAGGGCAAGGTCTTCATTAACAAACTTTGGATGGTTTGCAGAAAGCTCAAGTTCAAAGTGAGGCAAGGCTCTGATGGTTCCACATAAATAACAAACATAATCTAATATGCAATATACACATCTATGTAAGCAAAGTAACGCCCCTGAAATAAACTGACCTGCAAAGCGATCTTTCAGTTCAGTTCAGTTCAGTCACTCAGTAGTGTCCGACTCTTTGCGACCCCATGAATCTCAGCACGCCAGGCCTCCCTGTCCATCACCAACTCCCAGAGTTCACTCAGACTCACATCCATCGAGTCAGTGATGCCATCCAGCCATCTCATCCTCGGTCGTCCCCTTCTCCTGCCCCCAATCTCTCCCAGCATCAGGGTCTTTTCCATTGAGTCAACTCTTCACATGAGGTGGCCAAAGTACTGGAGTTTCAGCTTCAGCATCATTCCCTCCAAAGAAATCCCAGGGCTGATCTCCTTCAGAAAGGACTGGTTGGATCTCCTTGCAGTCCAAGGGACTCTCAAGAGTCTTCTCCAACACCACAATTCAAAAGCATCAATTCTTTGGTGCTCAGCTTTCTTTATAGTCCAACTCTCCCATCCATACATGACCACTGGAAAAACCATAGCCTTGACTAAATGAACCTTTGTTGGCAAAACAATGTCTCTGTTTTTCAATATGCTATCTAGGTTGCTCATAAGTTTTCTTCCAAGGAGTAAGTGTCTTTTAATTTCATGGCTGCAATCAACATCTGCAGTGATTTCGGAGTCCCAAAAAAAAAAGTCTGATACTGTTTCTGCTGATTCCCCATCTATTTCCCATGAAGTGATGGGACCAGATGCCATGATCTTCGTTTTCTGAATGTTGAGCTTTAAGCCAACTTTTTCACTCTCCTCTTTCACTTTCTTTTTTTTTTTTAATTAATTTATTTTTTATTTTACTTTACAATTCTGTATTGGTTTTGCCATACATTGACATGAATCCACTACGGGTGTACATGCGCTCCCAAACCTGAACCCCCCTCCCACCCCCCTCCCCACA
>NW_024070206.1:56377959-56561135 GCF_014754425.2 Oryx dammah
CCCCCCTCCCCACAACATCTCCCTGGGTCATCCCGTGCACCAGCCCCAAGCGTGCCATATCCCGCATCGGACATAGACTGGCAATTCGATTCTTACATGATATTATACATGCTTCAATGCCATTCTCCCAAGTCATCTCACCCTCTCCCTCTCCCACTGAGTCCAAAAGTCCGTTATACACATCTGTGTCTTTTTTGCTGTCCTGCATACAGGGTCATCATTGCCATCTTTCTAAATTCCATATATATGTGTTAGTATACTGTATTGGTGTTTTTCTTTCTGGCTTACTTCACTCTGTATAATTGGCTCCAGTTTCATCCATCTCATCAGAACTGATTCAAATGTATTCTTTTTAATGGCTGAGTAATACTCCATTGTGTATATGTACCACTGCTTTCTTATCCATTCATCTGCTGATGGACATCTAGGTTGTTTCCATGTCCTGGCTATTATAAACAATGCTGCGATGAACATTGGGGTACATGTGTCTCTTTCAATTCTGGTTTCCTCAGTGTGTATGCCCAGCAGTGGGATTGCTGGGTCATAAGGTAGTTCTATTTGCAATTTTTTAAGGAATCTCCATACTGTTCTCCATAGTGGCTGTACTAGTTTGCATTCCCACCAACAGTGTAGGAGGGTTCCCTTCTCTCCACACCCTCTCTAGCATTTATTGCTTGCAGATTTTTGGATCGCAGACATTCTGACTGGTGTGAAGTGGTACCTCATTGTGGTTTTGATTTGCATTTCTCTAATAATGAGTGATGTTGAGCATCTTTTCATGTGTTTGTTAGCCATCTGTATGTCTTCTTTGGGGAAATGTCTATTTAGTTCTTTGGCCCATTTTTTGATTGGGTCGTTTATTTTTCTGGAATTGAGCTGCAGGAGTTGCTTGTATATTTTTGAGATTAGTTGTTTGTCAGTTGCTTCATTTGCTATTATTTTCTCCCATTCTGAAGGCTGTCTTTTCACTTTGCTTATATTTTCCTTTGTTGTGCAGAAGCTTTTAATTTTAATTAGGTCCCATTGGTTTATTTTTGCTTTTATTTCCAGAATTCTGGGAGGTGGATCGATCATAGAGGATCCTGCTGTGGTTTATGCTGGAGAGTGTTTTGCCTATGTTCTCCTATAGGAGTTTTATAGTTTCTGGTCTTACATTTAGATCTTTAATCCATTTTGAGTTTATCTTTGTGTGCGGTGTTAGAAAGTGATCTAGTTTCATTGTTTTACAAGTGGTTGACCAGTTTTCCCAGCACCACTTGTTAAAGAGATTGTCTTTACTCCATTGTATATTCTTGCCTCCTTTGTCAAAGATAAGGTGTCCATATGTGTGTGGATTTATCTCTGGGCTTTCTATTTTGTTCCATTGATCTATATTTCTGTCTTTGTGCCAGTACCATACTGTCTTGATGACTGTGGCTTTGTAGTAGAGCCTGAAGTCAGGCAGGTTGATTCCTCCAGTTCCATTGTTCTTTCTCAAGATTGCTTTGGCTATTCGTGGTTTTTTGTATTTCCATACAAATCTTGAAATTATTTGTTCTAGTTCTGTGAAAAATATCGCTGGAAACTTGATAGGGATTGCATTGAATTTGTAAATTGCTTTGGGTAGTATACTCATTTTCACTATATTGATTCTTCCGATCCATGAGCATGGTATATTTCTCCATCTAATAGTGTCCTCTTTGATTTCTTTCATCAGTGTTTTATATTTTCTATATATAGGTCTTTAGTTTCTTTAGGTAGATATATTCCTAAGTATTTTATTCTTTTTGTTGCAATGGTGAATGGAATTGTTTCCTTAATTTATTTTTCTACTTTCTCATTATTAGTGTATAGGAATGCAAGGGATTTCTGTGTGTTGATTTTATATCCTGCAACTTTACTATATTCATTAATTAGCTCTAGTAATTTTCTGGTAGAGTCTTTAGGATTTTCTATGTAGAGGATCATGTCATCTGCAAACAGTGAGAGTTTTACTTCTTCTTTTCCAATTTAGATTCCTTTTATTTCTTTTTCTGCTCTGATTGCTGTGGCTAAAACTTCCAGAACTATGTTGAATAGTAGTGGTGAAAGTGGGCACCCTTGTCTTGTTCCTGACTTTAGGGTAAATGCTTTCAATTTTTCACCATTGAGGATAATGTTTGCTGTAGGTTTGTCATATATAGCTTTTATTATGTTGAGGTATGTTCCTTCTATTCCTGCTTTCTGGAGAGTTTTTATCATAAATGTATGTTGAATTTTGTCAAAGGCCTTCTCTGCATCTATTGAGATAATCATATGGCTTTTATTTTTCAATTTGTTAATGTGGTGAATTACATTGATTGGTTTGCAGATGTTGAAGAATCCTCCTCTTTCACTTTCATCAAGAGGTTTTTTAGTTCCTCTTCACTTTCTGCCATAAGGGTGGTGTCATCTGCATATCTGAGGTTATTGATATTTCTCCCTGGATTCTTGATTCCAGCTTGTGCTTCTTCCAGCCCAACGTTTCTCATGATGTCCTCTGCATATAAGTTAAATAAGCAGGGTGACAATATACAGCCTTGACATACTCCTTTTCCTATTTGGAACCAGTGTGGTGTTCCATGTCCAGTTCTAACTCTTGCTTCCTGACCTGCATGTAGCTTTTTCAAGAGACAGGTTAGGTGGTCTGGTATTCCCATCTCTTTTAGAATTTTCCATAGTTTCTTGTGATCCACACAGTCAAAGGCTTTGGCATAGTCAATAAAGCAGAAATAGATGTTTTTCTGGAACTCTCTTGCTTTTTCGATGATCCAGCAGATGTTGGCAATTTGATTTCTGGTTCCTCTGCCTTTTTGAAACCAACTTGAACATCTGGAAGTTCACGGTTCACATATTGCTGAAGCCTGGCTTGGAGAATTTTGAGGATTTCTTTACTAGCGTGTGAGATGAGTGCAATTGTGTGGTAGTTTGAGAATTCTTTGGCATTGCCTTTCTTTGGGATTGGAATGAAAACTGACATTTTCCAGTCCTGTGACCACTGCTGAGTTTTCCAAATTTGCTGGCATATTGAGTGCAGCACTTTCACAGTATTATCTTTCAGGATTTGAAATAGCTCAACTGGAATTCCATCACCTCCACTAGCATTGTTCATAGTGATGCTTTCTAAGGCCCCCTTGACTTCACATTCCAGGATGTCTGACTCTAGGTGAGTGATCACACCATCATGATTATCTTGGTTTTGAAGACCTTTTTTATATAGTTCTGTGTATTCTTGCCATGTCTTCTTAATACCTTCTGCTGACACAATGTGGTCCACTGGAGAAGGGAATGGCAAGCCACTTCAGTATTCTTGTCTTGAGAACCCCATGAACAGTATGAAAAGGCAAAATGATACGATACTGAAAGAGGAACTCCCCAGGTCAGTAGGTGCCCAATATGCTACTGGACATCAGTGGAGAAATAACTCCAGAAAGAATGAAGGGATGGAACCAAAGCAAAAACAATACCCAGTTGTGGATGTGACTGGTGATAGAAGCAAGGTCCGATGCTGTAAAGAGCAATATTGCATAGGAACCTGGAATGTCAGGTCCATGAATCAAGGCAAATTGGAAGTGGTCAAACAGGAGATGGCAAGAGTGAACATCAACTTTCTAGGAATCAGCTAACTAAAATGGACTGGAATGGGTGAATTTAACTCAGATGACCATTATATCTACTACTTTGGGCAGGAATCCCTCAGAAGAAATGGAGTAGCTATCATGGTCAACAAAACAGTCCAAAATTCACTACTTGGATGCAATCTCAAAAATGACAGAATGATCTCAGTTCGTTTCCAAGGCAAACCATTCAATATCACAGTAATCCAATCTATACCCCAACAGGTAACACTGAAGAAACTGAAATTGAACGGTTCTATGAAGACCTACAAGACCTTTTAGAACTAACACCCAAAAAAGATGTCCTTTTCATTCTAAGGGACTGGAATGCAAAAGTAGGAAGTCAAGAAACACCTGGAGTAACAGGCAAATTTGGCCTCGGAATACAGAACCAAGCAGGGCAAAGACTAATAGAGTTTTGCCAAGAAAATGCACTGGTTATAGCAAACACCCTCTTCCAACAACACAAGAGAAGACTCTACACATGGACATCACCAGATGGTCAACACCAAAATCAGATTGATTATATTCTTTGCAGCCAAAGATGGAGACGCTCTATACAGTCAACAAAAACAAGACTGGGAGCTGACTGTGGCTCAGATCATGAACTCCTTATTGCCAAATTCAGACTCAAATTGAAGGCAGTAGGGAAAACTGCTAGACCACTCAGGTATGACCTAAATCAAATCCCTTATGATTATACAGTGGAAGTGAGAAATAGATTTAAGGGCCTAGATCTGATAGATAGAGTGCCTGATAAACTATGAACGGAGGTTCGTGACATTGTACAGGAGACAGGGGTCAAGGCCATCCCCATGGAAAAGAAATGCAAAAGAGCAAAATGGCTGTCTGAGGAGGTCTTACAAGTAGCTGTGAAAAAGAAGAGAAGTGAAAAGCAAAACAGAAAAAGAAAGATATAAGCATCTGAATGCAGAGTTCCAAAGAATAGCAAGAAGAGATAAGAAAGCCTTCTTCAGCGATCAATGCAAAGAAATAGAGGAAAACAACAGAATGGGAAAGACTAGAGATCTCTTCAAGAAAATTAGAGACACCAAGGGAACATTTCATGCAAAGATGGGCTCGATAAAGGACAGAAATGGTATGGACCTAACAGAAGCAGAAGATATTAAGAAGTAGTCTTTAGTTTCCAATAAATTGTAAAGGAATGGTTATTATTAAGAAAACACACAAACCAATCCCAATCTCCCACTTTCTCCAGCCTCCTCCCTCTCCCCCTTGATATCCATATATTTGTTCTCTACTTCTGCGTCTCTATTTCTGCTTTGCAACTAAGATCATCTATACACTATCGATATTATGTATAAAATAGATAACTAATGAGAATCTACTGGTTAGCTTAGACAACTCTACTCAGTGCTCTATGGTGACCTAAATGGGAAGGAAATCTAAAAGAGAGGGGATATTCGTATATGTAGTGTGGATTCATTTTGCCGTACAGTAGAAACTGACACAACATTCTAAAGCCACTATACTTCAATAAAAGTTGATTTAAAAAGCACACAAAAGTACTTTGGGTTACACTTAGTTCTTCATTATTTATTACATCTTTTTTTGTTGTTGTCTTTCATTCCACAATTTTCAGCAGCAGTCTTTTTCCTAGGATACATGCTTAATTTCCCTCTCACTGAAAATTTCATCTCTTACCCCAAGCCCATTTCATTCCAATACTCACAGAAAATAAAAATATATCCCTGCAGATCTGGAGAAGAGTTGCCAAGTATATTCAATTTATTCCACTTTTATATCTAATTTCACAGGATTAACCCAATTCCAGTCTCTCCTCCTTGCTGAGGGATGTGAAGACCTGTTGTACAGTCTTAGTACATCTATGCTTATGACTACATTTCAAGTGGTCCATGAATCATCTGCTATTTCCCACATATCTATTTTAGACTCGCCAAGGGAGAAGCAGTTCTGAAATACGTTGTGTTAGCAGTACTTTTTTTTTTTTTTTTTCCAAATGACATAAGCCACCTAATCTCCTCTGCCACAACAGGAAATCTGGACCCTTTTCCTGTCAAAGCAGCATCCACTTCTATCAATAGAGTTCCCGGAGCATCATTCAGCAACAGGGTATTCCACTACCCAGAAACAAGCAATACTGAGCACCAGCAACTCACACTTGGTGGTATTTTGAGAGTGAGAGCAGCATTCTCCCCAGTACGTGATGTCGGATGGATGCCTCCTGGATAGATCAAGACTCCTCCGTGTTTTCTCCTCTGACAGCACACTGTCAGACCAGACCGCTAGAATTTCAAGAGCCTGGGTTTTATTTTGAAGGTTTGGCTTGAAACTCAGCTCATTATTTGTAGATGTTGCTATCAAACAAGTGAGTTTTAAGGAATGAAAGTTTTAAGGATTGCAAGTTTTAAGGACAGCATCATGGCATTACCTTGCCATGTAATAAAGTCCATGTGTAATATTTTTTTCTTAAGGTAAAAGTGCAAAGTGAAAAAGTGTTAGTTGCTCAGTCCTGTCTGACTGCTTGTGACCCCATGGTCTTGAGCCTGCCAGGCTCCTCTGTCCACAGGAATCTCCAGACAAGAATACTGGAGTAGGTTGCCATTTCCTTCTCCAGGGGATCTACCCAATCCAGGGATTGAACCCAGGCATCCTGCATCCCAGGCAGATTCCTTGCCATCTGAGCAACCAGGGAAGCCCTTTCTTAAGGTAAAGTGTCTTCAACTAGGAAAAAAAATAATACTTTGAGATCAACTAGTACTTTCCTAATCTTTAGCTTATATTGCTTTTGTGGGAGTGTGTGTGTGTGTGTATGTGTACGCAACAAAGGATATCTTCAGAGGAATAGGAGAAGGGTGTAGCCCAGTGTACGCTGAATGAAGGATGCTGCAGACTGCACAACTGCGACAGACACCACTAAGGCTCCAGATTAGTTACACAGAAAGAAAGGAACCCGGATGGACAAAATGACTGAATCAACTATTGGCTCCCTATTAGAGACCTGATATTTCAAAATTAGGAAACCAAAGCAAAATAATTTGGGATACCTGAACATTCACATATAGTACTTTCATTGTCATTCCCTCTGTTCTTTTTTTTCTAGAAAGGCTAGACACTTTGACTGCTACAATCTTACAGCATCTTTGTCTGAGGTCAGCTCCCTCATGGGCTAGGATAGAGATCCTAGGATAGACATCAGTATACACAGGTACATAATTTAGGATTTTTGATAGTCACCAAACATTTGCTCAGGTTTATGTCTGCTGTGAAATTAATAAGGCCTAAGCAAAAATATCAGAGAAGGCAATGGCATCCCACTCCAGTACTCTTGCCTGGAAACTCCCATGGACGGAGGAGCCTGGTGGGCTACAGTCCATGGGGTCACTAAGAGCCGGACATGACTGAGCGACTTCACTTTCACTTTTCACTTTCATGCACTGGAGAAGGAAATGGCAATCCACTCCAGTGTGCTTGCCTGGAGAATCCCAGGGATGGGGGAGCCTGGTGGGCTGCCATCTATGGGGTCGCACAGAGTTGGACACAATTGACGTGACTTAGCAGCAGGCAAAAATATTGTAGTTTTGAGTATGTGTGTGTGATATGAACAATAAAATTGCCCACATTCAGGCAAGCAAGCCCTAACTACTTCGAATTTAGAGCAGGATCATGGCTATTGTTGCTCTTGGAGGCATGGTTTATACTCATGATACTCATGGCAGAACTATTGAGGTTGGAGGAGTAAATGGCAACCCACTCCAGTATTCTTGCCTGGAGAATCGCATGAACAGAGGAGGCTGGTGGACTACAGTCCCTGGGTCATGGAGAGTCTGACATGACTGTCCAATGAAGCCTGTGTGTTGAAGTGATGGTGAACTTTGCAATAAAATATGGTATGTGGTTCAAAAAACAACAGAAATAAATGTGCTGATAAAGCATAACAGCATGTCATATAAATGAGATAGATATCAGATTGGATGAGATGACGATGGAAAATATCTCTAGAGAAAATTTTAAAAAGGGGGTGAAATTTGGCATAAATCCAAAACAGGGGTGAAGCAAGTGGGAGGAACCACTTAGAAGAACTAAAAGGAGCATTCAGATTCAGGGAAAGAAAGCTTATGAGAAAGCAAAATTCCTGGGAAGAGTGTATTCTAGAAGGAGAGGGTCCTTAAGAGTGTTGGATTATGCAGAGCTGTCAAGAAAAACAAAGAGTCAGAGAAAGGCATTTGAATTGATCCGCTATTTGTAAAATCCTCAACTGCCACTCAAATGATCCAGGGCTTTCATGATAAGCCCTAGTTAATGACAGGAGCTTCATCTGCAATGCAATGGAGATGGAGGGAGAATCCCATTTAATACAGTTAAGAAACTGACATTTATCACTCCATTCAATACCATGCAGAATCTGCTAAAATAAAATATCCTGACATTGAGAAGATTGTGGAAATATGAAAACTGGCTATGAAAGTTCAAAATGTGACATTTGTTCAAGAAGTTGTCATAACATTTTATAGATATCTCCTTTTAAAAAGTGCAATTTCAAGGAGACTTCTCCCAAAATAAAAACATCTTCTGTAACAGCATCAGGTATAAAGCACAGTGTCTATTTGGGAAAACAATGTGGATGTCCACCCCAGGGGAAAGAATCAGTCCGCACTTTCCACGTTCAGCTTGCTAAGTTGTGCATATACCTACAACCCTCCACACCATGCCAACCCCCTTCTGTGAAAACACACAGGACCTTCTCTCTAGCCACAAGCCACAGTCTCATGTTTTACCTGATTCTACACATCAGACTTATGAAAAAGAACTGACTGCCATCACAATTCTTTATGTCCTCAACTTCTTACATGACTTTAAAATCCAGCTTATGATTCTAACCCTTTATTCAAACCACGTTTTTCTTAACCATCTACTGGCAAATTCAATGCACTTTATTTTTCCTTACGTAACATTATCCTCTGCAGCACTTGACCTACAAGCTATTTCTTGTTTTGGCTGCTAGGATGTGATACTTTTCTCATTCTTCTCCCTACATGCACTTTCTCTCTATCCTTGAATGGGTTCCAACACGGTCCCATCTCCTTACAGCCAACATTATGGGCTTCCCAGGTGGCTCAGTGGTAAAGAGTCCACCTGCCAATGCAGTAGACGAGGGTTCGAGCCCTGGGTCAGGAAGATCCCCTGAAGAAGGGAATGGATCAGAGGAGCCTGGCGGGCTACAGTCCATGGGGTCACAAAAGTGTCGGATGATTTAACAACTAAACAGCAGCAGCATAGCCAGTATTATCAGTTTTCCATTCTTCTTCAATGCTCTCTCTCTCTCTCCATTCCACCCCCAACCCACTGGCAATTTTACATATGGCACAGATTTATCTCTACCATGACTATGTGATGTTTAAAGAAAAAAACTACAAGGACAAGATGGACAATTTTTTTTTAAAGAACTGTCTCGAGGGGAATTTGCTTCTCTCTTAACATATATTGATTCTAAATCCAGCACCTGATCAGCTGTGTAGATTTTTTTTTAACTCTCTCTTTTTTTTTTTTTTAATCAATTTTCCAGAGAAAACACAAGCCAAGGAAGACAACTCTTTCGGTGAGTTCATGAAATTTTTGATTGCTGAATGACCATCAATGCCAGGTCCCTCTGTTGGGAACCAAATCATGACCAGGAGGTTGCTGTTAGAGCAAACGGGTAAGGAGTTAAGTGATTTTTAAATGACATGTGAAGCTGTAGTGGTTGGATGAGTCATAGTTCTCTATTTTACAGTGATTTTTATGAAGATAATGAGGACGAGTCATTAGCAGCAGAGACTGTTCTTTCTGCCAGAGGACACTGGAGGAATACTGACAAACCCTCAGGATGTGGTCTCCTAACTCAGAGCTTCCTACCAGTCCCCTGGTGGGGCTTCATCATTATAACACTTCCTTGTGCTAGATCTGTTTTCATTGCCAAAAACATGGCTTTAGGTTAATTTAGTCACATTTGGAGTTGAGCTGATCTTATAAGACATCTGACTTCTTACAGAGATTTAGAAAGCCACCTAGTTCTATGAACTTAGGGAAATATTTAGAAAATAGCTCATATCACCTATTTAGCGTTGTTTTATTAGTCCAAAATTTCATATTTTCATTTTACCTCAAAAGCTGTCAGATATTTCAAAAACGCCTGTATAAACCACACTCATTTCTACATGTTGAGCTCCAGACTATTTATTCAAAAAACTTTTGACACATTTCCAGCAGGTTGCAATAAACAGAAACTTAAATGAAGGCACATTCACAACAGGTCCATTGTCTCCTCCCTTCTCCATCCCTTCCTCCCAGGCTCTAACAATCCAAATCTGTCTTCTGAACTTTCTTTTTATGAATATTGCTATCAATATCTTACTATGCTTTGAAACATCACCATCATCTTCCATGTCCAATCTTCTGTTTGTCCCTACCCTTGACGTATCTCTAATCCCACGACATCCATCAGGGGTCAGGTTCACGTTACTTGCACCGAATCATGTAATAACCCTTTTCATGGTCTCCAGATTCGAATTTCTGTCCAATCAATCTCTCCAAAACACGAGAGCCAGCAGAACCTTCCTCAACTACAGTTTTATTTATATTACCTTCCTTTGCTAATGTCTTTATTGGCTCCCCCTGGACTTACTAAAATCTAAAGTGACACAAAGAGAATAATTAAAACTCAAGCTCAATTAGACAGAGCCAGGTTTGACACCTAACTATACCACTTTCAGATTTGCAACTGACCTGAATTCCATCCTTTGTAGAACAGGCTTAAAGGTACTACTTATTTATCTCATGGTATATTGTGAATATTATGCTGGGAAAATGTAAAGTGTTTAGAATAGTACTTGGCATATATTAAGTTGTTATTATCATTATGTAAATTACTTACCAGAATGTTGAACGCATATGGTGATTTGTCTCTAAACACAATTTTAAATTTGAACACCACTCATCTCACATGCTAATAAAGTAATGCTCAAAATTATCCAAGCCAGGCTTCAGCAATACGTGAACCGTGAACTCCCTGATGTTCAAGCTGGTTTTAGAAAAGGCAGAGGAACCAGAAATCAAATTGCCAACATCTGCTGGATCATCGAAAAAGCAAGAGTTCCAGAAAAACATCTATTTCTGCTTTATTGACTATGCCAAAGCCTTTGACTGTGTGGATCACAATAAACTGGGGAAAATTCTGAAAGAAATGGGAATACCAGACCACCTAACCTGCCTCTTGAGAAATCTGTATGCAGGTCAGGAAGCAACAGTTAGAACTGGACATGGAACAACAGACTGGTTTCAAATAGGAAAAGGAGTATGTCAAGGCTGTATATTGTCACTCTGCTTATGTAACTTATATGGAGAGTACATCATGAGAAACGCTGGGTTGGAAGAAGCACAAGCTGGAATCAAGATTACTGGGAAAAATACCAATAACCTCAGATATGCAGATGACACCACCCTTATGGCAGAAAGATTTTGAAAGTGAAAGAGGAGAGTGAAAAAGTTGGCTTAAAGCTCAACATTCAGAAAATGAAGACCATGGCATCTGGTCCCATCACTTCATGGGAAATAGATGGGGAAACAGTGGAACAGGGTCAGACTTTATTTTTGGGGGCTCCAAAATCACTGCAGATGGTGACTGCAGCCATGAAATTAAAAGACACTTACTCCTTGGAAGAAAAGTTATGACCAACCTAGATAGTATATTCAAAAGCAGAGACGTTACTTTGCTGACTAAGGTCCGTCTAGTCAAGGCTATGGTTTTTCCAGTGGTCATGTATGGATGTGAGAGTTGAACTGTGAAGAAAGCTGAGCACCGAAGAATTGATGCTTTTGAACTGTGGTGTTGGAGAAGACTCTTGAGAGTCCCTTGGACTGCAAGGAGATCCAACCAGTCCATTCTGAAGGAGATCAGCCCTGGGATTTCTTTGGAAGGAATGATGCTAAAGCTGAAGCTCCAGTACTTTGGCCACCTCATGAGAAGAGTTGCCTGGAAAAGACTCTGATGCTGGGAGGGATTGGGGGCAGGAGGAGAAGGGGACGACCGAGGATGAGATGGCTGGATGGCATCACGGACTCGATGGCCGTGAGTCTGAGTGAACTCCGGGAGATGGTGATGGACAGGGAGGCCTGGCGTGCTGCGATTCATGGGGTCGCAAAGAGTCGAACACGACTGAGCGACTGAACTGAACTGAAATTAATATTTTAACCTAACTGATCCCCAAATAGATTATCAGCAGTCCTGTCACTTTTCTGTTTTCATTATTTTCTTGTTACATTTTCTTAATATAGATGCTAGCTATTTACTTATAAATTCTACTCATTTGTTTAAATCCAGTGCATAACCATTATCTTGAAGAGAGTGTGTGTGTGTGTGTGTGTGCGTGTGTGCGTGTTCAGTTGTTAAGTTATGTCTGACTCTTGTGACCCCATGGACTGCAGCCCACCAGGCTCCTCCCTCCATGGGATTCTCCAGGCAAGAGTACTGGAGTGGGTTGCCATTTCCTCCTCCAGGGGATCTTTCCGACACAGGGATCAAAACTGCATCTCTTGCCTCTCCTGCATTGGCAGACAGATTCTTTACCACTGAGCCACCAGGGAAGCACCACCTTGAAGAATACAGCTTCCCTGTTCATGTCAGTCAGAATAAACGCAGTATTGATAACAATAACTAACGTAAACTGAACAGTTACACCTTCCATACTCTGCTTTAAGAACTTTACATATATTGCAGCAGAGTCAGCTTCTGCGGATTCTCATAGCATTTTGATAGCTCTAACTCACCTCGTGTACTATTGGCAGAATCAATCATTTTTATAAATCTTGTTCAGACAGTGTCATCTTCTTGCTCAAAATCTTTATCCTGAACCCCAGTGACACTGACAAGGATGATGCGAATTTCTCAGCTGTTGATTCAACCCACTGCCACTCATTGTTCCAATTTCCTCCTGGTCCCTTGGACATGTACACAAGCACTTCTCTCAAATTCTCCCAGGCTCTACCCTGCACACACGTCTTGCCTTCCAGATGCTTCGTCTCTGCTCAGTTCATCTTGCCTCCCCTACCTGGTTACTCTTGCAATTTCTTCACCCTATTGTTCCATCTGTCTTGTCTGGCTTTGGGGACTATGTCAAGTCTACCCCCTGGCACCATCTTTCTTAGCTCCAATCCCAAATGATCTCACTCCCTGTGTACAAAAGCACTGTTTGCATCACTCCCTTGGAAGCTGACAATCGAAGCTTTCAGTGCATGAGTATTTTTCTGTATCTGTTTCTTGCTTCTTGAAATAACTCAAAAGCTATTCAAGGACAGGGAGCATGTTTTCTGCTTCTTCGTCTAAGGCAGACGCGACTCTAATCTTGACCAGGTGACACACCATCGTCTCCCCTTTGGCTCGCCTTCCCTGGTCATCTTCTCTCTTGGCTAAACAAAGAGCCTGCAGATCCCAAGGAAGGAGAATGAGGTGTGGAACAGCAAGTCACAGATCAGCTTTCTCATCACAGAAGGCCTTGAATCTCACACCAGACAAGAATCTTGAAAGCCAAGCTTTGTAGAAATAAAACTCTGTGTTTGTCTGGAGTTGTTTAGCTCCCATTTGATGGATTGAGAGACAGGCTTTGCTATACTAATCATAGACTTGAAGAAGGAAAAACTTTAATAAGACTCTAGCAGGAGATGGAAAGCCTATGCCTTCAGGTTTTCGGTAATTGGCAAAAAAGAGGCTGATTAAGAGAAGGCAGGGTCACAACAGAGAGATCTTGTCTTACCCTGTGAAGTTCAAGTCCTAGTTTATGGTTGTTCAGTTGCTAAGTCGTATCCAACCCTGAACCGCCTGGACTGCAGCACGCCTGGCTCCCCTGTCCTTCACCATCTCCCAGAGTTTGCCCAACACGTGTCCATTGAGTCAGTGATGCTATCAGCCATCCCATCCTCTGTCACCCTCTTCTCCTTTTGCCTTCACTCTTCCCCAGCATCAGGGTCTTTTACAATGAGTTGGCTGTTTGCATCGGAAGAAGAAGAAGGGAAGGTGAGAGCATGTCCCAGTTATTGCAGGTTTGGAACACACCGTCTTGAAACCTAGCATCTTAAAGAGCTTGTATCCTCAGCCTGGGCAGGCTCTGCTCCACGCTGTCAGCTGAGTCAACACTGCTGGGGCCTGGCATCTTTGGAAGGATGGTGCCTGGGCTGGAAGGACTTCAACTTCTGGGGGAGGTAGAGGAGTGCTCCTCAGCATTTATCTCCAACCCTGAGAGATCTCTTTGCCTTGTCTCTCAATCTGATAAATTCAAGATAGCTGGACTTCCTATATGGAGGCTCAGTTGAAAGAGAGAGGAATTAAAATCAATAGGCATCAATAGAGAGATAGATTAAGAGAACAGGCAAACCCAGCTTCCTCTTGGCTGGCTAGCCTGAAAAGTGATGTATCCACTCTTTAGACAAGAGTCTGTAAGGATGACCCTTTTGCAAGGGAAGGTTAAATACCACTTTTGTGTAAAGAGTATCAAAGTATCTATGGATGCACTCTAAACCATCTCTGCAGATGAGTAGTGGAATGGAAATCTGCAGAGGAAGCCCACTGACCCACTGTCCATTGCTAATCTTGCAGGAGACAGCACCCAGGTAACCCGTGCTCCACTGAAGATGGGGCATCATCCCTGGAAACAAGACATCACAGTCTGGCTGGACCGAGAGACAGCACTTCTAGAAGCCAGCCCTTCCCAGTGCAGACAGGAAGGGTCCTGAGGTTCTCCCAAGCCTCTCGATGGATGCGCCAAGTAGCTGTAGAGGGGGAAAAGTAAACAAGAAAGAAAAGATTTCCAGGACAACTGTAGGGCAGAGATCAAATGAAAACTGTGAGTGCTTGCCAGTGCCTATAGGAGGTGAGGTGTGGAGGGACCACACAGGAGGAAGACTCATCAGGCGATGCCAACAAAGCTCCAGGCAGCTAGCAGGGGAGCCACCTGGTGGGCCACGATGATGATACACACTCCAGGACCTACTAGAGGTCAGGAGACCCTCCAAATCCCATGTCAAGTGCTGTGAGCACACATGAACCCCCACTTTTCATCTAGACCTCAATCTGGGGAGAAGGCAAAGGAGGCAGAACTCTGAGACTGAGTGTTTACTGGGGACCAAGTTATTTGTGCAAACTCTGGAAATAGTGAAGGACAGGGAAGCCTGGCATGCTGCAGTCCATGAGGTCGCAAAAAGTCAGACACGACTTAGTGACTGAAAACAAAAACAAAGTTATTTGATTTATTTCATCCCTAAAAAGGAATTGAGCTTAGATAATTAAAGTTTATTTATGGAAAGGAAACTGTTAAGTCTAGGAGAGATGATTCTCATTTTTTTGGTATCCACTGGGGTGAGGCTTGTAGAATAAGCCAAATCAAATATAGAATATAAAAAAGCTATACTGTATTTTCTTTGTACATCTCAGTTAACGTAAGTAGATTTTCAACACTGGTGTGAATATATCCATAGCACAACATGCTATGAATGTCTTACATAGAGAACAGAGTCCATAAATATGTATTAAGTTGGTCCTTTAAAGATTTTGCAAATGCAGAGAATCCCAAAAAGTATTCCAAGAAGTGAACATTTATTAAATGCAATCAAACTCAAAATGTGTTTAAGAAGTTCAACAGTAATGGCCTTCCAGCATCACAGACATTATTCCTGTAGTGAACAACCACAGATACGACACCCTACATGTTAAACTGTCCAGGATGAAGGGCGTGGACAGGCTTCCTTGGCTCTGGAGCTGCAGGGGGCTGGTGCTGTGGGCGGTTTTGCAACCAGCTCTGCCCCAGGGCTGGCACTGCTCTGACCACCGCCCACTTGCTCCTTCGGTGGCTTAGCACCAGGAACCTCGAATCCTAGGCGACGAAGCTCCGTGTTCCTAACTTCCGGGGATGGGCACGCTCCTTTCACCCCATAAAGGAAGGCTTGAGCCTTGATGGGAGGAACTTGTTTCACATCCTTAGAGACTAATGAAGAACCACCACCTTTTCTGCCTGACCCTGACCTCGCGTCCCAGAGATGGAAAATGCCCTTGGCACCTTTTAACCTCAGAGAGGTCTGAGCTCCTTGTGCGTGTTCTGCCTGTGAAATGTAGAGCTAGCTACTTTCTGCACGTCTTCCATTTCACCTCCTTTCTAGCAATCTAGTATCAGTTCCTAATCTCTCCTCCCCAACCCTTCCCCTTTTGAAAAATTTTCTGCGAGAATTGCTGTTGATTTTCAGGAAAATGGATCCCTATTGGCCCATGAGAGGGAAGACCACAAAACGGGTGCAGACTTAAAAAACTAGCAACTAAAAATGAGACTCAGACACAGGAAAGCTTTCTCCCATTTTGCTCGCTCTCAGGGAGTGTGGATGGCAGAATCTCCCAGGGCGAAATACTCTGGAGAGTTGTGTTGGTTCAAGGGGGGCCCTAGCTCCTCAGAGCCTGTCCTGCAGCCTCTGGAAAGGACGATCTGAACGCCTAGTTGAGCACCACCCCGAGTGCGTGTGCTTAGGCACATCCACCTTTTTGTTTCCTTATGCTGTAGTCAGCCCACACCATCCAGACTTCACCCAGGAACCGGGGTCAAGGGGTCAACACTCTATCTTGTGCTGCAATGATCTATAAATTACAGTTACTTTTGCAATTGATTTCTCACTGGGCCACCTTGACATCACAGAATTTCCGACATGGTTAGTCTGCTCAGAATTCACTTGATTCACTCAGTGTATGTTTTTAAAGTTGCAATAAACACCAGGAAAGTTTTTTATGTGCAAGATAATTTTCTGTAATCTCTGAAACCATAGCGATGTACCAGGCTATAGATCCACATGACAGGGAGAGGGGTGTAGGAAAGAGGGAAATATGGTCGCACCTCCAAGGTCTGATGGCAAGAAAATGTAACTGTCTAAAGAATGATATTCCCAACCCAGGGATTGAACCCAGGTGTCTCTCGTTGCAGGAGGATTCTTTACCATCTGAGCCACCAGGGAAGCCCAGAGAATGATAATTTGGAAAAGTTAGGAAGCTCCTCTCCCCCAAAAGCCCTATGAAAACAGGACAAGTAGACATGTCACCAAAAGGGGGACCTAAGGACAAGTAAGCAGAACATCTATGTTAGTCCCCAGATAGAAAAAAAAAAGAAGTAAAGGCAAGTCAGGATTTCCCAGCGTAAGAAACGAGTACAGAAATAGAGCTTTGGGCTGGAACCCACAATGGGCAGACTATTGCCCCCCTCTGCTTCCCTCTATCCGTTACTCTGTGCTGTGTTTAGTTGCTCAGTTGTGTCCAACTCTTTGTGACCCCATGCACTATAGCCCACGAAGTTCCTCTGTCCATGGGATTCTCCAGGCAAGAATAGTGGAGTGGGTTGCCATTTCCTCCTCCAGGGGATCTTTCTGACCCAGGGATCGAATCCAGTCCTCCTGAATTGCAGGCAAATTCTTTACCATCTGAGCCACCAGCAAAGCCCAATTTTGTGGTATAATTACCACTTTAATTCTACTCTCCAATTTTGATTCACATTGTCATTAAGCTCCTTGATGTAGATTTGGTCTTACATGGAGTAATCAACTGGAGAAGGAAATAGCAACCCACTCCAGTATTCTTGCCTGGAGTATCCCAGGCACAGAGGAGCTGGCGGGCTGCCGTCTATGGGGTCACACAGAGTCCAACACAACTCAAGCGTCTTAGCAGCAGCAGCAACAGGAGTAACCAATGGGCTTCCCTGGTGGCTCAGCTGGTAAAGAATCTGCCTGCAATGCAGGAGATCTGGATTTGATCCCAAGGTTGGGAAGATTCCCTGGAGGAGGGCATGGCAACTCCAGTATTCTTGTCTGGAGAATCCCCATGGACAGAGGAGCCTGGCGGGCTATAGTCCAAGAGGTCGCTAAGAGTTGGACACAACTGAGCGACTAAGCACGCATACCCTAAAATTACACTAACATTATTTTTTAGTTGCTTGGGGCCTGGATAGCAACTATAGAGATTTAAAAATACAGATATAATAGGAGAAGAGCAGAAATAGTTAGTTGCACATGTCAAAATCTGTGCCTAGCTGACAACAGGATTGTATTTATACTTTGCTTGAGCTTAATTCCTTGTGTATATTTTCAGACCTATAATAAACCCCAAGCTGCCTCAAAGGTTCACATGGGTGTCATCTATGGGGTCACCTTCTGATAATAGTTATATTAACTTCTTATTGGTCAATAAACTCTCTCCAATTAAAAGTTAAGATGTTTGAAGTCAGGGGTTTGGGGTTTTGTTTTATCCCCCACAGTACCTACAAGAGTGCCTTACAGACTTACATAAAGGTATTCTATCGATGTCCTTTAAAGTAATAGCTTCAAGCAGAGTTTGCTAAGTCACTTCAGTAGTGTCCGACTCTGTGCAACCCCATAGATAGCAGCCCACCAGTCTCCCCCGTCCCTGGGATTCTCCAGGCAAGAACACTGGAGTGGGTTGCCATTTCCTTCTCCAATGCATGAAAGTGAAAAGTGAACGTGAAGTCGCTCAGTCGTGTCCGACTCTTAGCGACCCCATGGACTGCAGCCCACCAGGCTCCTCCATCCATAGGATTTTCCAGGCAAGAGTACTGGAGTGGGTTACCATTGCCTTCTCCAAGCAGAGTTTATTCCCTGCCATGAAAGACTCAATTATGTCTATGCTTAATCCCTATTCAGGGATGGGAAAAAGAGAGGTCCAAACTCTGTGGACATTTGATTGGTGTCAAGATTGGGGAGCCTCCATCAATGTAATTCAACGAGAAATCAGATTAGAGTCTGCATACTGAATAGTTCGTGTGTCGTTCGCATCATTATATTTTTGTTTGTGCTGAATTGTGCACACTTAGGTTAACTTGGGTTTGGGTCCTTATCTTGGAAAAAGACACTCTTATTGACATAAATAAAATGTGTTATTTTAAAATGGACCTGTTGTTCCACAGGAAAATATTTGCTATATCACATTGTAACCACAGATTTAGCCAGACTGCATAATTTAGATGGCTGCTGCTGCTGCTGCTAAGTCATGTCCAACCCTGTGTGACCCCATAGACGGCAGCCCACCAGGCTCCCCCATCCTTGGGATTCTCCAGGCAAGAACACTGGAGTGGGTTGCCATTTCCTTCTCCAATGCATGAAAGTGAAAAGTGAAAGTGAAGTCACTCAGTCGTGTCTGACCCTCATCGACCCCATGGACTGCAGCCTACCAGGCTCCTCCATTCATGGGATTTTCCAGACAATAGTACTGGAGTGGGGTGCCAGTGCCTTCTCGGAATTTAGATGGCTACATGTGGTCAACTATATGATAGCTTCAGAGGCATACAACAAGCCCAAGCAACAGGTAAGAGGCAATTCATTCCTGACATGGGATGAAAAGCGACCTCTGTTTCAAGAAATTAGTCTTAAACTATTTTAAAAAGATATTTCCTAAAAAAATCTTCCCTATGTTTAATATCTTTATTGAGAAGTTATTTATATACCATAAAGTTCATCCACTGAATCCTGTACAGTTGGGTACTTTTTGTATATTCACAGAATAGTGCAACCATCATAATCGAAGTTATGTACATTTCCATCACTACAAAAAGGCACTCCTCCTCCATAGGTGAGACACCCTGTACTTCCCATTTCTCCTGACACAACTTCATGTCTATTTCTGCCTCTAGCCCATCCTGTACACTGGATGAATGGAATCATAGGATGTATATAGCCTCTTGTGTCTTGTTTCTACCAGTCAGCATAAAACCTTCACCATTCATCCACGTAAATCAGAATTGCATTCCCTTTGTTGTGGATAATAAATCATTGTATGGATATATCCATACAATATCCATTGCGTCATATATCCAATGTATGGATATACCACATTCCCCACTTGATGGGCATTGGGATGGGTCCCACTTTCTGTCTATATCTTGCAGCATTTTAAAAGATGCCTTTTCACAAACCCACAGAGCCCGCTTGCGCTTTCGCACTTGGAAAGTGTGAAAATCAGCCTCTTCTCCAACCTCCAGCACAGAAGCTTCCCAACTTGTTGGCAGGGCAACCGCCCAAGCTCCTGCTGCAGTTACTCTAAAGATGGACTTCCATTTCTCCCCGAGCATTCGGTGGCATAATCAAGATAACATTTGGGGGTCTTTTCTGTTTTTTTCTCATTCATTGGCTGAATCCACTTCACCGATCATCTTCATGATATTACGGAATAAAAATAAATACTTTCCAAAATTGAACACAAAGAGCCCCAGTATGATAGAAAAAAAATCTGTTTCTCTCCACAATGATGTCATTGTCTATTGGGGAAAACAAGCGCAGTCAAATTTTTCTCTGCAGTCCGTGTTGTATTATAGCAAAGTGACCTGCACTAAAATTTAAGAAATTTTGTGAGAAAGAAGCAGCTCTTAAAACACGAACTTGCATGTAACAAATCAAATGAAAAACCAAAGCCCAAAGCCCAAAACTAATAAATCCTCATTGCTCTGTATTTTGTTAGTTTGCTTGCTATGTATTTTAAATTTCTTACTTGCTGCTACTGGTAAATCACTTCAGTCATGTCTGACTCTGTACGACCCCATAGATGGCAGCCCACCAGGCTCCGCCATCCCTGGGAATTCTCCAGGCAAGAACACTGGAGTGGGTTGCCATTTCCTTCTCCAATGCATGAAAGTGAAAAGTGAAAGTGAAGTAGCTCAGTTGTGCCCGACTCTCAGCGACCCCATGGACTGCAGCCTACCAGGCTCCTTCGTCCATGGGGTTTTCCAGGCAAGAATACTGGAGTGGGTACTGCTGCTCAAGACAGGGGTGTGGGCCAGGAGCTGAGCCTGCTGACTTGCTACCCCCAGCCCAGGCCACTTGAACAGCATTCTTACTTGCTAGTATTTTCTTTATCCAAAGACAGAATTTTAGCGTACAAATACACATGCAGGCACACACACACACATGTGTTCAGTTCAGTGAGTAAAATAAATTCTTGGGTTCTTCCTCTCTATTCCTTCCTTCCTTGTTTTTCTCTTCTCTGTCTGACTCTTCTATCTCTGACTCTTTCTATCTCTCTCCCCTGACTCTCTCTTCCCAGAGCTGGTTCACAGAGACGTTTTTTCCCAGGCCATGTATGAGTTGAGCTCTAACTATGCCCTCACTGATGTCTCTGGGAAGGATGTCCAAATGTGGGGAAGCAGCCCAAGGGATGTGCCAGAAATATGGGACACATCAAAAAGCTGAATGGGTTGGGTTTATGAAGAGATATTTGAGAGCAACTATATGACATGCCTTTCAATCTCAGTATGCAGAAAGTTGGGGAAATGACCAGAACCAATTAAGCTTAGGTTCTATTGTGTATGATGAAAAAATAAAATACAAAAAAGTGGTGAAATACAGGAGGAATTTTTACCTTACACAGATGATAAATCTATAGGTTAGGCATCTATTGCTAGTATGAAGGTTCCCACATCTTATGCAGGACTAAGCTGTGATTGTTCCATTCAAGCCACCCAGAATTTGTTTCTGTCCTCAGATGAACTCATGGCACAAGATGGTTGCTGGAGTATCAGCTATTATAGCTATATTCCAAGCTTTAGGGATGAGAGAGAAGGAGGGCAGCAAGTGGCATACCACATAGGTAATTTAGCATCTCTTAAAATCCTGAAGTGGGTTCTCAACACTTACTCAATCACTGTGACTGTGACTTTCCGGGAGTAAACCATCTGCCTCTCATGTCAATCTCTGTATCATGACGTCCATGGATGCCTCAGTCCCCTCTGGTCTTTATTCAGTGATCCTCTCAGGTGTTGCTAAACCATCACTCAAGTCTACAAGTCTCACCTCATATTCTACACACTTATCCAGGTCACATGGGAAGCAGCCTAACATTACATGAAAGCAAGAGGACATTTGTGAAGCTGGTTTAAATCTAGATGCCTAGATAAATCATGAGCAGTTCCAAAACTTGGATTTCTCCTTCTCCCCAGACATTCTCCAGGAAGAAGAGTAGCATCCTTGCTTCTGGATGCCCCAGACCCATCTAGAGCCTTATTGTCACTCTCTGAGGAGTTTGGTCAACAGTGGATGGAGAACGAATCTCTTTCTCAGGAATTCTCAAACATAAAATCTTTTATTTCCCTCAGATTCTTCTCTTAACCACCTCTGTGAAATGCATTCTCTACTGGGGGCCAGCTTAATTCTGACTACAACTTAGGTTCTCCCAAAGTTGCTAATCCTGTTTGTGACATTCTGTCCCATGATTGGTATTGACTGTTTGTGAGTTTCTGGAAAGTGAGGATAGGTTTTGATGAATGCGTAGTCATTTAATCATGCTGTTGTTGTTGTTATTTAGTAACTAAGTTATGTCTAACTCCTTGTGACCCCATAGATGGAGGCCCACCAGGCTCCTCTGTCCATTGGATTTCACCAGGCAAGAATACTGGAGTGGGTGTCCATTTCCTTCTCCAAGAGATCTTCCCGACACTGGAATCAAACCCACGTATCCCACATAGCATGGGCAGGCAGATTCTTTACCCCTGAGCCATCTGGAAAGCCACATTTAATCATACAATCAACTATAATATGATTTCAATATTCTTAGGAAACAATCATCTAGCAAGTGAAGGCTTAGTTCCTTGAGAATTAAATATGAAGATTACCCCCCCTGCCCCCGACCTCTCCTCTACTTCATCTCTTCACCCAGCAGTGTGGCCTACTAGGCATGTTCATCACTAGAACACTCATTAAGTGTGAAAACTATTTGAAAACAATTTTGCTTTTCTAGTTGTGGTTCAGCTTTCCTTGGGAAAGAACCCAAGATTACTTACAGAAAACAACATTCTTTTGATTCTGAACTTCAATTCACACGTCCCATCTAAAGTTCAAGGACTGTATTTTAGCTAAAAAAAAAAAAAAAAAAAAAAAAACCCACTAGATAAACTTTAAAGGGATACCCTGAGGAAGAGTAATTACTTTCAAATTGATTCTGCTGTTCAAGTGGCTTCTCACTTTAGAGAAACAATTAAAGCTTTCCACTTCTGGGCCTCGGTTCCCAGAATAATTGTGTGTTCGAATTCCTTGGGATGCACGTCAGAGATGAAGGTGAGATGGGCACAGAAGATCACTCTCAGCAAACGTCGTTCTCTTACTGCTCCCCTGTGCTCCTGCAGCAAGCTGTAAATGACAATATGCTGTGTGAATGTCAGAGTCTCACAGGCTTTGACGGCTGCACACACATTTTTGCACATTTAGTCCTACACATCCTAAGGTAGTTTAGACTAGATGTTTGCAAATCCCAGACTCTTGGGACATGCAGAAGGCATGCAAAGGGGATCCCAAAGTAAGGAACATTAATTTCCCATTCTGTGGGACACACACGAAGCAGCTGGACACAGATGTTGACCACAACCCCCAGGACTAGTATTCTTGCCTGGGAAATCCCATGGACAGAGAAGCCGGCGGGTTACAGTCCGTGCAGTCACAGTGAGTTGTGCATGACTGAGCAATGAACCAGGAAATGAATTTCCCATTCTGTGGAATGCAGAGGAAGCAATTGGATGTGGATACTGTTGACCACAAGGTTCAGGGGGAATCAGAGATTACAGGATGTTACTTCTACACCCTACCATTCTGAATATATCTTACCATGGAAACGTTTTTTGTTGTTTCTTCATTAAAGGTTTAGACAACTCATACCCACATCCAGAAAACATTCATAGGAATACAAATATCAGTGTATATACTGTATCTAAATACCAAGTTATGTTTACATAATGACACTGATACCACAGATATACACCTAGATAGGAAGTCTCATAGAATAATTTCTTCATCAAATAAAATCATGATACTGGAATCGCTGAATACAGCCAAATTGCTTAATATCACCTTTTGAGGTTTGAGTCAAAACTTACTGCCATACATTTATTTTGGTCAGTAATTTATATCATGCTACAATAATAATAATAAAAAAAAAAACTCGTGGACTTTTTATTATTATTTCAGCAAAGAGTTCTCCTAATGGCACACTGAGTTCCTGTCTGGGTCAATCATTGTACTTAAGCAATGGCATCAAAAACCAGGATTCTCTGTTCTCCCCTAAATTATGTGCTACACTGCCTAGCCTGTTTCAGAGTAGAGGAGTACTAAATTAAGTTTCTAAAAATATCTAGTCAAGGCAGGCATACTGGGCAATGTCAATGCGTGTTATCATCAAAATATGACAGTATCATTGAGGAAGCTTCATTTGCTTCTGATCCTTCATCTTTCCTTTCTCTCTTTAGGTAACACTTAGAAGAATGCAAGTAGTTTAAGACAAGGGCTTCAGAGGACTTCTCTGGCGGTCCAGTGTTTAAGATTCTGTGCTTTCAATACAGTGGTGAAAAAGAATCCACTTGCCAGTATAGGAGATACAAGAGAAGTATGTTTGATCCCGGGGTCGGGAAGATCCCCTGGAGAAGGAAATGGCAACCCACTCCAATATTCTTGCTGGAAAGTTCCATAGACAGGGAACCTGGTGGGCTACAGTCCATGGGGTCAGAGTTGGACGTGACTGAGCAACTGAGCACACACACAATGCTGGGGTCCCTGGGTTCAACCCCACAGGCTGCATGGAGGGGCCAAATTAAAAGGGAAAAAAAGAAAAGGAAAAGATGAGGGTTCCAGACCTCCTCATTAGAGTGAAATAAAGAATGTGAAGAAATCAAGGATCACAATGCTTTTTCCCCCCGCACTCAAAACAAACACACCCAGAATCAGAACAGAAGCCAGTTCAAACGGCAGAAACTCATCTCTCATGGGAAGCTGAGCAGGCACCTCTACGCTTACATTAAGGAGATAAATCATCCTCTCCTCCCTTCCAGACATAGGAGTTCTGATAAGGACCTGGGAACTTCACAACACGGCTCGTGAGGGTCTGCCCTGGGCACTGGCCCCGTCATGGGAACTGCCCTGTCGCTTACTCCCTGTTGAGTGTTTGTCCTCATCTAACTCGAGTGTCAGAGTCTTCAACACAGACAACTCCTCATTCCTCTGCACATGTTTCCTCTTTTGGTTCCAGGACATAATATTCTCCTGATTTTTCTGCCCCTTCCTCGATTTTCTTTCTCAGGAATACTTAGGTGTTCCACCCCTCTTTCCCTCTGATCTCCTATATTTGAGCATCAAGGTCTACTCGCGGTGCTCTTCTCCATCCTACCCGCTCTCATCCAGTCCTGTCTCACGGCCTCATACCGTGTATATACTGACAATTGCTTTATGTGTATTGAGCTCTCCTGAAGTCCAGACTCGTCTACCCAACGGCCAGCACAATACACAGCCTGTGTGTCTAACAGACATCCCGAACGACAGGTGTGCACACGGACAGCCTCGTCTCCTTCGTCATATCAGCTCTGGGCCTGCTTTCCTCACTCTGATGATGGCCAACTCTTCCCTCCATCCTCAAGGCCAAATCCTTCATGGCATCCTTGACTCATCTCACTGATTTCTACTCTACAGCCAAGGAAGAAGAAGAAAACCCTTGGACCTTTGACATTCCGCTTCCTAACTGCTGGGAGGCCCTTTTGGCTCTGTCTTTGGAATGCATCTGAAGCCCAGTAATGCGGGTTCACTCCCATGCACCACGCTGATCCAGGCCATGATGACCTCTCGCCTGGACGAATGCAGGAGACTTCGAGCAGCTCTCTCTACGCTAGTCATCTACTGGCTGTTCTTGAAGGAGCATCAGGGCCATCTTTGCAAGTATCAGATTCTGTCACCCTGCTGCTTTTCATTCTGCTTAAAAGTCCCGCTTGTTCCACTGGGTGACTGCACTCTGATGACCTGTCTCTGTCTTTGCTGCCCCTTAGCTCTTGTCTCAGGGCTTCCCAGGTGGTCCTGGTAGTAAAGAGACTGTCTATCAATGCAGGAGATGAGACCTTGGGCTGGAGGAGGAAACGGCAGCCTGCTTCAGTATTCTTCCCTGAAATTTTCCATGAACAGACGACCCTGGCCATGGGGTGGTGAAGAGTCGGCCGTGACTGAGTGACTAACACTTCCTCTTTCAGGAGGTGAGCAGGGTTCACTGTGCCCACACCAGCCTCCTCGCTCACCTACAGTACTGCAGGCGAGGCCCCAAGGCAGGGCTTGAGCTTCCTCTTGTCCTGTGAATGCAATGCTCTCCTCACAGATGTCACTGGTTATTTCCCACTTGTGCGTCTAGAGTCTGCATAAAGGGCACGTCCTTGTAAGTCCTACTCTCACTACTTTACGAAAACTGTAAGTGTGAGTCACTCAGTCATGGCCGATTCTTTGCAACCCCATGGACTGTAGCCCGCCAGTCTCCACTGTCCATGGTATTCTCCAGGCAAGAAATCTGGAGTGGGTCATTATTTCCTTCTCCAGGGGATCTTCCAGACCCAAGAATCGAACCAGGGTCCCCTGAGTTGCAGGCAGATTCTTTACCACCTGAACCACCAGGGAAGCCCTGAAACTGTGAATGTTTCTCCAACCCTTCTGTTTTGTCCTCTGCAGTTTATGTTCTCAAAGCTCTTATCAATCTTTAACTAACCCTGTGATTTCTATTATACTTACTCACTACACTTACTGATCTGATGTGTAAGAACATAAGGGTCTCAAGGACAATCATCTTTGTTTTGTTGAAGGATATGTCCAACAAGTAGAAGACCATACAGAACACAGATGGATGAGAAATACTGAATGGTCAAGGGTGCTGTGAATTAAATTCCCCAAAATCAGAAATGTAAAAGCTTAATGGGCAAAATGAAAGGAGTGTTAACGTAAAGCCTTATAGCTCAGTGTTCCCTATGCTGGGTCTCTTGTTCCTTCACTCCCCTCCTAGTATGTGCTCAGTTTATTTATTTTTATTTTTTAGAACATTTTATTTTATTTCTGGTTTGCTAACCTATCTTTGTCAACTGTTTTATTTATTTTTATTTTATTTTATTTTTTTATTTTACTTAGAGCTCCACTCAAACAGCTCTAAAGCCACAGCATTGACAGAATAAGTAGATGAACTCAAAACTATTTGGAAGTATCCATAATTTGGGATTTCCTTTCTTTCTTTCTCTTTGCCTGCTGTTTTTAGAGAAGCAATCTTTAGGTATTCATAACTGAAAAACTTCTTTGGGCTTCCCAGGTAGCACTGTCTCTGAGACGCCAGAGACAAGAGATGTGGGTTTGATCCCTGGGTAGGGAAGATCCCCTGGAGGAGGAAATGGCACCCCATTCTAGTATTCTTGCCTGGAATTCCATGGATGGAGGGAAACACTTTAGGCCTGAATAAAAACAGACAGACAAATTCATAATGCATCCTTTGAACTGGCTACATTTAAAAGGAAATTTTCAGGGACCTCTGATCATAAGCAGCTGTCTTATTGGTTCCTAAGGAAGACTGAGTTAAAATCAGGAAAGAAAATGTGGCAGCTAGCCTTCAGTTCAGTTCAGTTCAGTTCAGTTCAGTCGCTCAGTCATGTCCGACTCTTTGCGACCCCATGAATCACATCATGCCATACATAGGCTTAGGGACTTCCTAACAGGATGATGAAAGAAGAAAAATTAGACTTAAAAAAAAAAAATCCAACCTAAATTCCCCTTCTTAAAAATTGCTCTCCTACAAATAATCAGGAAATAGATCAGCTGGACTTCAATGTTCAAGGACTAACTGAAACAGCTGTCTTGAAAACTATACAAAACCAGAAACAAAATTCTTAATGTGATATGAAGCTGTTATCTTTAACAATTCCGAAACCAATTTTCAAAATCCTTATAGATATTATAAAACATAAAGATATTGGAACAAAATTGTCCTGTACTTAAGAAAAAAAAGAAAATTTTAAACAGCAATTACCCTGAAACCCTTAGGGGAAAAAAAAATCTTGAATTCCTTCTCTGTCTCTTGAAGTCATAAATCTTATCATCTCTTTGAAGTATAAGCATAGCCCACAAATGCCTGAGAGTGAAGGAAGAAAAAAGGAAAGAGGCTTTTTAAAAAATTCAAACTGCAAAGGGGATCTCTTAACTAAACTCTACACCACAGTCACCACAAGACTGCTGATCAAGAGCAAAAGCAAAACTTAAAATTCTTCTCCACGAATAGCAATGCTTCAGGCATCTAAGCAAGTTCAGCTAATTAATTCTAACTGTAATTTATAAAATAGTAAATTTTGATTTGGGGGTAGTTTGTCCAAAATATCAAAAATAAATGTATCTGACTGATGACTCAAGTTTTGAATGAAAGCTAAAAGAGTTCTCTGTGTGAATGTATGCCTGCTTATGTATATACATTATAAATGTGGTATTTTTATACCTTCAGATGATATTGCCAAAATTAATTTCTAAAAGAACTCCACTTAATTAGATTAAAAACAAACAAGCACTTAAATGAATTAAGATACAGCACAAACTAGCCCAAATGCTTCACAAGCTCACATGATATGGGATTAATTTTTAGTAAATAAAAGCTAGTTTAAGTTTGTTGGTTTAGTTCATACAGACATGTCTTTAGAAATGTCAGTGTAAATACAATACATTTATCCTATGTAAGTTCTAAAAGTCAAATAAGCACATTTTATCTCTATTACAAAATTTGTCAGCAGATATATACATACATACATAAGACGGCTAATTGATTTAATGTTTTCTAAAGTCTTCAGGAGTAATCTTTGTGTGATTGTTAAGAACACATGCATTAAGCAGATGTAAACAAGTAAGGGTTTTTGGGTGAACGTTTAAACAAAAACTGTCTTATGATATATCTACTTAAACAGTTTTCCCAAATCTCTTTGGTAATCTATACCATTAGAATTTTGCTAAGTTAAATTAAATGATGAAAATTCATTGACAATTGATGACCTTTTCCAAATAAGATAAAATAATAGAACACTAATTATTGAACATAGGTCTGTCTATTGTTGGCTTCCTATTGTAGAGAAACTGAAGACAAATTTTGAACTGTGGTGTTGGAGAAGTCTCTTGAGAGTCCTTGGACTTCAAAGAGTCCTAAAGGAAGTCAGTCCTGAATATTCATTGGAAGGACTGATGCTGAAGCTGAAACTCCAATACTTTGGCCACCTCATGCAAAGAACTGACTCATTAGAAAAGACCCTGATGCTGGGAAAGACTGAAGGCAGGAGGAGAAGGGGACGACAGAGGACGAGATGGTTGGATGGCATCACTGATGCTATGGACACGAGTTTGAGTAAACTCCAGGAGTTGGTGATGGACAGGGAAGGCTGGCGTGCTGCAGACCATGGGGTCGCAAACAGACACGACTGAGCAACTGAAATGAACTGAAGACAAATTTGAGTCTGTGAGTCAATGTCAGGTCCCACCTTGAAAGACTGAACTGTTTAAAAGAACTTTGTTTGTAGCAGTTATAAAGAGGGAACTGAGCAAAATTAAATGATGACGGAAGTGGTGGGGATGGGGGCCGTATCATACTGGCCAGAGAAAGACAGGTGGGCATAAGAGGTATAATGTACCCACTGTCTGAATGACTGTCTGCAGAGGGCTTTACCTTGGTTTCTATATAAATAAGCAGTTTAAAGTTTATTTTGATATTTTGTACTTTTGAGATAACTCTCATTAACAGCACTGATTATTCAATAATTTATCTTTTGGGTAACATGACTGTCAGTGTTTCTCACATTTGGGGGCCTGGAAAAAGTGCAGTTTCTTGCTGAATAGAAATTTCCTCACCTTTATCTTAGACCAGTTTGATGATAGCCTTTTCCAATAGCCCTGTTAGTAGATTCTTTGTTAACCTGAATCAGCACTTGTTTACACAGCTGTCCTTGTCAAACACGTGTTCCATTTTAGACTTCCCTCTCAAGGAATTGAAAGGCAGTAGAAATGACCATCATTTTAATACTTCTAGTCTGAAACTGTCTGACAGTTGATCAGTTAATCAAAAATATATTTGAAATTAGGGAATATAAAAAGTGATACAATGTTACACACCGTATTTGAAAGTAAAACACACATGCATTTTCACTTGCCAGCCTATTCGCTCAGGGCCAGAAGCTTCCTTTGAGTTTGAGTGCACGTAATGAAGCCAGTACTCTGGCCTGGAAAATTCCATGGACGGATGAGCCTGATGGGCTGCCGTCCATGGGGTCTCGAAGAGTCCGACACGACTGAGCGACTTCACTTTCACTTTTCACTTTCATGCATTGGAGAAGGAGATGGCAACCCACTCCAGTGTTCTTGCCTGGAGAATCCCAGGGGTGGGGGAGCCTGGTGGGCTGCTGTCTATGGGGTCGCACAGAGTTGGACACGACTGAAGCAACTTAGCAGCAGCAGCAGCAACTGAAGTCTGGTCTAGTCTATCTTGAGTATATTACAGCCTATAGCATCTTTATGACTTTTAGTTCCATTTTCTTTTATGTGTAAATTATGAATCAACCTGATTTCAGATTCATATTTTAAATGAATCTGCGCATGTTTTCTTTAGTCTCTTAAATTTTCACTCATACATAAACGGAGTTTTTCTTTCACTTGTTACTGTAAGTTTTTTGAAACCATTTGACATAAGTTTTACAGAAAAAGATCTCTAGATTTTCCTTCACCGTCTGTCTCTTGAGGTGACGTTTGATTTCACCATATTAAAATAATAAGCTCAGTCACTACAAATGGCATTTTGAAGAAATAAAACCATCTCTTGGTGAGCATACATATTAACTATAGAAAGCAGAAATTCTAAAACTGAGAGAGTAAAGAGTGCTCAGCTAGCCAGAAGCGACCATCTCCATGGAATAATATCAGTGTGTCAAAGAAATAGAAAAATAAAAAACAAATAAAGGACACAATCTGGATTCAGTGATCATCCATTAAGAGAATGTCGTCATTAACTCCAGTTAACTTCTGAAATAATTATTGCCTTAAACTCTTCCGAGAGGCATAAGTTCACATTCCCAGGACCATGGCTGATGTAGAAATGCACACAGGATCAGAGGTCCCAGAAATCGGTTAGCAGGCTTCCCCCCACACCTGCACAGACACACATTCTCAAATGTCCCTCACCTGCCCAATCACAAAGGCAAGACTCCTTAAACAAGCAGGTAAAACAAAGGACTTGCAATATCTTCTCAGGACTCTCCTCCCAATTGTCTTCACACGAAACGGCCAGTTGATTACAGGCAGAACTTTTTTTTAATAACTCAGAGTTAATGCATCAACAAACTAGAAGTTGACCATGAGTTTTTAATCGGATGTGGAAACAGGATGTCAAGATGTATTTTGCAATTGCTATTGCATTTTATTTTACTTGTGATCAATACCTGGAGGGGGCTGTGAGTGGAGTGTAGACTGTGAAACCACTTGTTCGTATATGCTGCTGCTGCTGCTGCTAAGTTGCTTCCGTCGTGTCCGATTCTGTGCGACCCCAGAGACGGCAGCCCACCAGGCTCCCCCGTCCCTGGGATTCTCCAGGCAAGAACACTGGAGTGGGTTGCCATCTCCTTCTCCAATGCATGAAAGTGAAAAGTGAAAGTGAAGTCGCTCAGTCGTGTCGGACTCTTCGCGACCACGTGGACTGCAGCCTGCCAGGCTCCTCCTTCCATGGGATTTTCCAGGCAAGAGTACTGGAGTGGGTGCCATCGTATATGCTAGAGCCTAGGAAAATGTCCCCTTTTACATTTCAGCTTCTTGGAGGGAGAGAAAGAGAAGGGACAGGCATAAGAATAAAATAATCATATTTTAAGCCTTAATCACATTTAAAAAATTAATGCACAATTTTAGAATTTCAGTTTATTGGGTGAGATCCAGTTATCAAAGTAAGAGTTCAGAACCTCTTTTTTTTTTTAATTGGAGGCTAATTACATTACAATGTTGCAGTGGTTTTCGCCATACATTGACATGAATCAGCCCTGGATGTACATGTGTCCCCCATCCTGAACCTCTGTTTTTATAGGAAATTTTCTTCTTGAGAAATAGCGGTCCTCGTAAGAGTCACTAGCTCCCTCCGGTGGCCACGGTCAGGTATTACCACCTCTCACAGTCCCTGGGTTTTCTGTCCTTAGTCGTTTGAAACAAATGAGCGAGCAGACGTTTTTGTTCCCAAAGCTGCAACTCATCTGAGACTTTCATAAATTGTTTAGACTTACACCAATTTCATAAAGATAAATTCCCCTTAAAAGTCTGAATCTCCAATACACTCGATAGATCTGTGCTCTTGGCTGAAGATGGCCACATCGTTTTTTCTTTTTCTTTTTTTGCCTCGAGCAAACCTTGAACGAAAAGCATGTATGTCAGCAGCCATCTCGAGATTCCGAACTGAAGAGGCTGACAGGGTTTGACAGGGAGTCCTGCTCTGCTGCTTCCTACCCAGCCAAGCAGAAGACCACGGCACCCCGAGCGCTAGCGGAGAGCAAAGGCGCGCAGACCACCCCTCACCCCGCGCATTAGAGGGCGGGGGGCGGGTCCGAACCAGACCCGGGCCCCGCGCGGCCTCCTTCTCATGCGTCCGCCACGGATGCGCGGGGGCTGGCCGCAGGGGCGTGGCGAGCCGCTGCACCCGAGGCACAGAACAGACATCACACACGCTCAGCGGGGCTCACGAGAGACGCCTGGCGTCCGGTGCACCAGCGGAGCCGGGGGCACGCGTTCACGGAGCCGCCCCGAGGCTGTGCGCCCGCAAACCTGCGGAACCCCCAATCTCAGCAATCAGGGTCAAGTCTCTCCCTGAAGGAAGAGGTCTGAATCACAGCAATACCACTTTCAACTCCATTCTTAGAGACAGAAAATCCAAGTTCGGAGAGATCTTCTCTGGCTTTCTTCCAAAGTGAGCCATGCTATGTATTTTCAAATTTTTATTCTCCAGCCACGCTTAGGTGAAGATAGACCCATGGTATCATCTCCCCGACTGCCTAAAGAGCAAACGTTTCTGTAAGAAGCCCTTCATCCTTAGTTAACTCCTCTGATTCCTGATGGGATTCTTTCCCTGTCTCCCTCCCTCTCTCCTCTCTTGCTCCCTCCTCCCCCTCTTTCTTCTTTCCTCTCTCTCTGGCATTCTCTCCATGGTCCAGTTCCCCTTTGACCTCCCTGGTGCCTACATTCTTGGTTTCACCGGCCCGGTGATGAGCGATTTTCACCTGCCAACTAATCAGCCAAGTCCCCTTTCCTTCCCTTTCTTCCACAATCGATTTCTTTAACCCTTTCTCTATAGTCTATGCTTTTATTAAGAGGCTGAACAAAAAAATGGGAGCAGTTTACATGACAAGATATCCCAAAGGGAAGATGACATTAATATGCTTTGATGACTTGGTCAAACCAAGCAATGATTTCTGGTAGGTCATTGACAAATGTGAAAATACTTCTTACTAGGCTACATCACAGAAATCTCATTTGCATAAGTGCAACAGCAACGTGTACATAGGGTGCACACACAATTTTCTCACCCCCAAAGTTTGCACAGAAAACCCACTTCTTGATTTAGGAATTTATAGAATCAGGAAGCTGGAGGGGACAGAGGACCTTCAACCATCAGCTAGCCATGTTCCCTTCAATCAGACAGAGCGATGTCAACCCTTTCCTCTCATCACTTTCTTCTTTGACATCCATTGAAGAGGACAGTGATGTTCCAGTTTCTGCAAGGATATTGAAAAACTTCTCCTAGACTCCAGTAAGACTGAAAATTCCACCTTGAAAGTTCTCAGTCTTTGAAACAGCTACTTCTTTATCACGCAGCAGAAAGGAAGGTGTTGGCAGGGGGAGAGATCTCTCTTCATGGTAAAATGTCCCTGCAGATTAACAAGTGGCTTCAAAACTCTCTGAAGCTATGTCTAAAATTAATTGCAAAATGTACTACAGGAAAGGGCTTTCCTGGTAAAGCGTCTGCCTGCAATGCAGGGGACCTGGGTTCGAAACCCCAATCTCAGGTCGGGAAGATCCCCTGGAGAAGGAAATGGCAACTCACTCCAGTACTCTTGCCTGGAAAATTCCATGGATAGAGGAGCCTGGTAGGGGGATCGCAGAGAGTCGGACATGACTGAGCAACTTCACTGGCACTAAAGGAAATATTTTTGACTCATTAGTACATATCTATCCAATGTGAAATTGTATAAAGTTAAGTTGCCAAAAGGAGCTTGAGGTTACATGAAAAATGTTATATATAGTTACTCTGCACCCCAAAGTACATACCTGCCCCCTGAATGCTGTCCTAGGTAACTGGTGATTGTCATTCTGGTTCCACTGGAGAGGCAGTTAGAATAACTTTAGATAAGGATAACTGAGGAATTGATGCTTTTGAATTGTGGTGCTGGAGAAGACTCTTTTGAGTCCCTTGGACAGCAAGGAGATCAAACCAGTCCATCCTAAAGGAGATCAGTTCTGAATATTCACTGGAAGGACTGATGCTGAAGCTGATGCTTCAAATATCCTACCAGAACAAAGACAAAAAATAAATCACTTTCCAGGTGTGATTGCACAGTAACTATTTTTCCTTTGAATTTGTATATATTGGCTTGTTTGTGTTCTGTCGTTTGCTGTTGTTCATACTTATGAAACTTTTTTGGACAATTTGCCTGTTTTTGATTTTTTTTTTTTAATGAAAAACAGGTATCATGTCTTCAAAATTTACTTTCTCTATGTGTTCTGTTTTTTGCTTATCTGCCCTGACTTATTTCTCCTGATAGGCAACTGATTTTTAGAACTTCTCTATCCCCACCACTACAAATTGTCACTTTTTACATCAGTTTGAATATGTTACACAAGTGTTTAAACTTAATTTTAAAGCTTTCACCTCTTATTTCACTGAACTGCAGAACTTGAATGGATCTATCAGATCCAATCTGATACTGATTTTAGAAATGAAGACCAGCCTGTGGTACCATTAAACCCACAATCAAATCACTGAAACTTATGACAGTTGTGGGCCTCCCTGGTAGCTCAGACAGAAAAGAATCTGCACGCAATGTGGAAGACCCAGATTTGATCCCTGGGTCAGGAAGATGCGCTGGAGAAGAGAATGTCAACCCACTCCAGTATTCTTGCGTGGAGAATCCCATGGACAGAGGGGCTTGATGGGCTATGGTCCATGGCGGTCACAAAGAGTCGGATACAACTGAGTGACTAACACATTCACTTTATGACAGCTGTTTTTGTTGCTGTTTTTTTATTCATTGTTTTTTATTTTTGTTATCATGGAGCTTCTCACATATATTTAGGAATGTCTATAATTTTTATCATAATATACATTGCTTCAAAGGCTATGTCTTATTCATTATTAGACACAAAAGCAAATTTTCACTGGAAATGAATCACTAAGTTAGATGAGCCTTTTTCACTTTCAAATATTTTATTTATTTGTGTGTTAATTCTATTTCATTTTTTTCTAGAATGAAGTAGGGCGGAACACACTTTTATTTCTATTTTAGCATTTTTGCAGATTGGTTTAAAAACTTCTTTCTGAAAGGCAGGAATGGAACAAGTTTTAACAATGCCATTTATTTCTTTGAACCCCTTTCAAGATGTATTCCAAATATCACAGCATGATCTATGATATAAAACCATTTTTAATACTCTATCCTATGACAGCTTGATTAAGTTCTGTCAGGAAAAAGTTTGGAAAACTTTAAAATGAAAAAAATAAGATTATTTTGTTTTCTTTCAATGAAATGGTGGAAAGTCTAGTGACCCTCAGGCCTTATCTGCTCTGTCTTCTTTTTCAGCTGACCTATTTTATAATTCTTTAAGTTGTAGATAATTGATAATAATGCAAATAATTATTTTTCATGGACATTAAAATGCATTTTATTAGGCAGAGATTCAATGAACAACCACACTTTGGGAAAGGGAGTTCCCGCCAGTTCCCGCCCTGTGGACAGTGAGTCCTTTTGTATCAATTAGCAAATTCATTTCAGCATTGCTTGATGTGCGCGTCTACTTCTGGATTATTCTTTGCTGTGATTTTCCCATCGTATTGGTCTTGTCTCTAATTAATGACTTAAGTAATACTCAGGAGATCAACCCTGGGATTTCTTTGGAGGGAACAATGCTAAAGCTGAAACTCCAGTACTTTGGCCACCTCATGTGAAGAGTTGACTCGTTGGAAAAGACTCTGATGCTGGGAGGGATTGGGGGCAGGAGGAGAAGGGGACGACCGAGGATGAGATGGATGGATGGCATCACTGACTCGCTGGATGTGAGCCTGAGTGAACTCCGGGAGCTGGTGATGGACAGGGAGGCCTGGCATGCTGTGATTCATGGGGTTGCAAAGAGTCGGACACTGAACTGAGCGGCTGAACTGAACTGATGCTTATTTTAGATTTGTGTGAGGGTCACAATTTTACTTTCTTAAAAGTTAGCTTCTAATAATTCTGGAGTTGCCAGTGGATTGCCCAGCAGAACCAGGTAAATTGTATCACCAGAGGCGGAGAACCGTGCCACCTCCCGGGGAAATGAACCCAAAGTGATTTCTAAATAGCAGCAGACCTGAATCTCTGTCTCTGTAGTTTTTTTTTTTTTTTAATGCAACTTGTTTTGTTTAATTTGATGTTTTCTGGCTTGCATGTAAGCAATAAATTGCTTTCTCTTGGTAGGCACTTTGACCAGGGATTGGTTTATGCTGGACCACTTCAAGATATCTGTAGATGGATGATAGAAATCTATTTTAAATAAGATGACAGAGAATCTAGTTTCCCAGTATTTTTGTCTATTTGTTCAATATATTTAAAGCATATAACTAAGACCCAGTTTAGTGGCAAAATAACTTGTTCCATACTCATTAAAGCTACTAATTTTCTCAGTCTCTATTCCAATATTGTAACATATTGATATTTAAGGTACAGATGTATTACACCCAACGCAAACAAACTCAGAATTCCTGAAGGCAGATTTTTCTTTCTAAGGTGGATAGAAAGAGACAGAGGATGGTGTCAGCCAGCATGAAGCAGAAGCACACGCTGCGTTAGGGTTATTGTGGAGATCGAGTAAATACACGTAGAGCAATTAGAAGAGCACCCACAGAGAGCAAACACTCAACCTCGACAAATGTTCACTTTTATCCTTCACTTGTGTTCTTGATCAAATAGAATTTTGTCTCGAGACTGTTCAAAAGTTCATCCTGCACTGGATTTATCGAAACATGATATCCTGGAATTCAAGGCATATTGTATTTGATAGTAGCCAATTAATAAACATTTATTGAATAAGTGGTATCTTCAAAGGGAGTAATTACCTTTTCTTTGGACAATGTTTTTTAGAAAATACTTCTTTATTATAAACTTGAATAAGTCAGCTTCTGTATCCCATAATTTATATCCCTATTCATGTACAAAATAGTCAGAACACTTATCTATGACATCCCAGGTGTCTAAGACTTCTGTCCTTTAGGCCAACACCTACTAACTTTTCAAATATTCTTTACACAATACAGGATTTGGTGCCAGAGCAGACTCTTGAGAGTCCCTAGGGCTGCAAGGAGATCACACTAGTCAGTCCTAACGGAATTCAACCCTGAATATTCATTGGAAGCGCTGATGCTGAAGCTGAAGTTCCAGTACTCTGGCCATCTGATGCAGAGAGCTGACTCATTAGAAAAGACCCTGATGCTGAGAAAGATTGAAAGTGGGAGGAGAAGGAGACAATAGAGGATGAGATGGTTGGATGGCATCACCAATTCGATGGACGTGAGTTTGTGCAAACTCCAGGAGACTGCAGCCAGAACTTGTGAAAATGCAGAGTCCTCCAGTATACTGTAATAATGTTGTATCTTGTATATCTACAAGATTAATAGTGTCCTCAGCAAATATCCAGGATACGCTAAATGAGGAATTATTCCAAATGCTATATAAGGACTTGTCTTGTCATTGGTGCAGCTGAGTTCCAGTAAGTTTTATGTGATCTTCAATCATTTAGAATTATTCAGCCATGGCTACTCCAGTTAGTGGGAGAGCAGAAACTAAACACATCTTGTTCTGCTCCGGACTGTTCAGTTGTCAGCTGTGTGTCTCCACTGGCCTTCCTTATCATTTATTAATATATAAGCAGGCTCGGATTTAAATAAGTGGTTGCTGCATTCAGCTTCTGAATCAAACGCAGCCTTTTCCTGACAACTGACCATATGGTGTCCACTCATCTTCATAAATAAATCTTCAGAACTATGGTAACAGGTTGATCTCTGAAGTACATGATATAAAATCTTCAGGCAATGGGAACTGTGTTATTTCCTTGAAGCAGAAACCTCATCTGATAATAACAGATGTCCTGTTCTTGCCAGTAGAGGTCTCTCTTATACTTTCTCAACAATCTAGAAAAAACAATGAACCATGATTCTTCAGCATCACTAACTCACTAGACATGAGTTTGAGCAAACTTCCTGAGATAGCGAAGGTCGGGGAAGCCTGGCGTGATGCAGTCGATGGCATCACAAAGAGACAGACACGACTTAGCGACTGAACAACAGCAAGCAACAATGTTTTTTTAAAAAACTTTTCTACAGATGTTCAGTGATACTTAACACTATCAGCTCTAAGTGTTTTTGGAAAATCAATTTCAAGTTGTGTCATCATCAGAGGAATATTTTCCTGCTTCTTCTACATAATTTTAAATGAAGTTGGAGTGTGATTCTAACAAATAAAAAAGCTGCAGGAGCTTCCAGTTATTATGGATACTGACCAAAATCTTAGGAAAGATGTGCTCTATATGCCTGGATATTTATCATCTCTATTCCCCTTCATTGAAGAGACAAGAGAAGATCCATCGGTGTTCTAGAAGTGCAAAATATGCTGTTCACTCCTGCAGCAAGACTCGGAGTTTCAGCTCTTAGCGGAACTTAGGGCATCAGTGGCACCTGTGATCTCTTAATTGAGTAAAATGAGCCTTGAGAGCAGAGTGGGAAGTTGTTCGCTTGAAATGCTGTTTCCTTTACATTTGTTTACATGAAATGTTGAGCAAGACTATGTGTGTGTGGTTGAGAGGTGGTGGGGAATAGGGCTTAGGAATGCTATTCCTCAAAGGAAGGTTATTTCTCATCACTCAAATCTGTAAACTAACTCCCCCCACCACGCCCCCATTTCTTTGGGCTTCCCTGGTGGCTCAGATGGTAAAGAATTTGCTTGCAATGCAGGAAACCTGGGTTCAATCCCTGGGTCAGGAAGATCTACTTAAGAAGGGAATGGCAACCCACTCCAGTATTCTTGCCTGGACAATTCCATGGACAGAGGAGCCTGGAGGGCTACAGTCCATGAGGTCACAAAGAGTCAGACATGACTGAGTGAGTAACACTTTCACTTTGGGCTTCCCAGGTGGTAAAGAATCCTCCTGCCAATCTGGGAAACATACGAGATGTAGGTTTGATCCCTGGGTTGGGAAGATCCCTGAAGAATTGAATGGCTACCTGCTTCAGTATTCTTGCCTGGAGAATCCCAGGGTCGGAGTAGCCTGATGGGCTACAGTTCATGGGGTCGCAAAGAGTTGGAAATGACTGACGTGACTTAGCACGTCCCCATTTTATAGGAAAAGTAACAAATTTGATAGAGGTATAGTAAGAGGACTGAAATTAAACATCTGTGACTAGAAATGTAAAGTCAAGCCTGTATCATTCCCAAGTAAAACTCATTCCATTCTTTCTGTTACAGAGAAAATATCTGCCTTAAAGCCTAAAATGTACCAGATTGTCATATCTGAATTTTTTACAGTTCTGTATTAGTATTCATCATGCCTATATGGGCTCAGAGATCAAATAATCTGTATGACAATCACATAACTATCTTGGGGTTAATAAACCTTCTTTTTACTGTTAAATGTTTGAAGTAATCTTCTCAGGAAATGAATATAAAAATAGGAGTTGACAATCTACCTTATCTTAGAGAAAGAGCTCAGATCCCATAACAGGCCTGCTACTCTAAAGCATAAAAAGCTTTATGATTTTACTTACTAAATGACTTTCAAGTCAGGTAAATAGAGTAGCATTTCTTTGAAAGCCTTCATCGGTTGTCAAGTTCAGTTCAGTTCAGTTGCTCAATTGTGTCCGACTCTTTGTCACCCCATGAATCACAGCACGCCAGGCCTCCCTGTCCATCACCATCTCCCGGAGTTCACTCAGACTCACGTCCATCGAGTCAGTGATGCCATCCAGCCATCTCATCCTCTGTCGTCCCCTTCTCCTCCTTCCCCAAATCCCTCCCAGCATCAGAGTCTTTTCCAATGAGTCAACTCTTCGCATGTGGTGGCCAAAGGACTGGAGTTTCAGCTTTAGCATCATTCCTTCCAAAGAAATCCCAGGGCTGATCTCCTTCAAAATGGACTGGTTGGATCTCCTTGCAGTCCAAGGGACTCTCAAGAGTCTTCTCCAACACCACAGTTCAAAAGCATCAATTCTTCGGTTGTCAATTCTGCCCACTAATAAACCTTCATCAGTTCAATTCAGTCGTTCAGCCATGTCCAACTCTGCAACCCCATGGACTGCAGCATGCCAGGCTTCCCTGTCCTTCACCAACTCCGGGAATAAACCTTCGTAAACAGTGATTTAAAAAAAGGAGCAACAGGCACCAAAGTGAACCCCACATCTCTAGATGACAGCTATTGAATGGAAATGCACTAAAGCTAAGTATTCAATTACTTTGTATGAAGCCCATCTTCCTCTAGCATAAAATAATATTGATGCTAGCTATTTCAGTGACGAAGATTCCAAGCTATATTAAACTTTCTTCAGCAAAGGAATGCGTGTGCATGCTTAGTTGTTCAGTTGTGTCTGACTCTTTGCAACCCCAAGGACTGTGGCCCGGGCTCCTCTGTCCATGGGATTCTCCAGGCAAGAATACTAGAGTGGATAGCCATGCCCTTCTCCCAAGGATCTTCCCGACTCAGGGATTGAACCCAGGTCTCCTGCATTGCAGGCAGATTCTTTACTGTCTGAGCCTCCAGGGAAGCCTGAATAAAAGAAGTGAGCTGAAACTGTTGTAAACACATCATATGCTTCTGCTTTAAAGTATGAAACCACATGCATTAAATCGTTATCCAGAGAGAACAACACAACAGAGTGTGATTCAGAGTGATTGTGGGAGTTGGATGGGTCGTATGTAGAGATACAGTTTTTGCTTGGTGCTGATATTTGAAGTTACTCAAAGCAGTTCCAGAGACAAGTGGGAAACAGTCACAATATAATAATCAATCATGTCTTGATCAAAAAAGAATTATCCTCTACTAACCTTTTTAATTTTACTTGGGTCATGTATATGCTCATGAAAGATTAGAATATTTGCAAGAGTGATATGAGTCTATTATTTTACATGTAACAGATCCCCAACTCATTTCCTCTGTGACTCAATTCCTATCAATTCTTGTTGTTTCTTAGCAACGTTACAAACTCAGGCTCTATAGGGCCTCACATCCAGCGAGCCAGGGGTTGGGGGGGTTGTGCCTCCATGATTTTTTTGGGTTATCAATAGATAGGACTTTCTAATCAATTAATAGGATGCCATACCTTGTATATATACTTTTTAAAGGATCATATAGAGGACTCCTGTTTTGGTAAAGACAGAGCAGAAGTACCTTTCTCCCCCTTTTCTTTCTGCTCATCATTAATAAAGCTCTGAGCATTACATGTAAAGCAAAAATAAGAAGATTCTTAAAGGTGGAAAGAAAAGGCAGACCCAACAGTGACCTTGAAACCCAAAAAGGAGTTAACAGAGTTCCTAAGTTTCCTTTTGCCTCATACAGTCCAGACTTAGAGCTGAAGAATTCTACCAGCAACCCAGAAACCCGAATGAACACCGTCCAAAAAGTCCCAACAAAGCCTGTTCTCTCTGGTTAAAAAATCTAGAAAGATGCATCCTGGGAAAACAGATTTTGATTTTTTATTTAATTGAAGGATAAGTGCTTTACAATGTTCACCTGGTTTCTGCTGTACAACACATGTTCCCTCAGCCTTGAACCTCCCGGCCCCACCCTCTAGTCATCACAGAGTGGAGAGTTGAGCTCCCTGTGCTACCCAGCAGCTTCCCAGCAGCTAGCTTTTCTCACACATGGTGGTGTCTATAAGTCGATGCTACTCTCTCAATTTGACCCCTCTCTCTTTCCCCCGCTGTGTCCATAAGTCCTTTCGCTGCGTCTCCATCTCTATTCCTGCCCTGCAAATAGGCTCATCAGTACCATTTTTCTAGATTCTGTATCTATGCATTAACATATGATGGTGGTCTTTTTTTCTTTCTGATGTACTTCACTCTGTATAACAGGCTGTAGGTTCATCTCACAAATGATCCAATTTCGTTCCAACAGAATAGTTTAGACAACAGTCTCTCTACTTCAGGGAAAACCACAGGGAAAAAAAACTCAGCTCCATCCCACCTCTGCCATCTAAGGGAGCAGGGAGTTTAGATTCCTGCTCTCCCCAGGCTCCAGACTCCCCACTGGATAGTGTCATCCTGGCTGGACGATGGCACATGGAGAGCCAGGACTCCCGGTCCCGCCAGGATCGATGAGGTGGCCCGCCCGCCCCACCGTTGAGTTCTGTCACCACTGGATAACCTCCCGGCAGTAAGGAGGCCAACCCCTCCACTCCATCAGCAGACAACAGCTGAGGAGCTGAAGCTAGACACCCCTGCCCCTCCAAGCCCCTGAGGGTCAAATAGGAACCAGGGCAAGGGGCATCCCCCTGCTCCAGGAAACTGGGACCACCCCCAGCCGGCAGCAGGAACCCTGCTCCCTTCTCTTGTCCAAGGCGGATAAGAGGGTGCCGACCAAAGAGAAGACTCAAATAGGAGCCTGGTTCAGCTGGAAGTCATTTGTCATGACAAGAATTAAGGAAAAAAATGATTAAAATGAGAAAATTCAAACAACGGACTCCAAACAGCAACATGATACTGATGCTAGAATTATCTGACAAGGGCTTTAAAGAAGCCACAAGAAAAATGCTTCAACATCATAAGCACAAACAGACAAGTTTCAAGAAAAAAAACGAAGATATAAAGAACTGAATGGAGGTATTAGAACTATGAAATATAATAAGTGAAATCAAAAACCCATTGGATGTGGTCCACAAAAGAATGAGAAAGAGAAGAAAATCAGTGACCTTGAAGTTAGAATAATATGTATCATTGAGTATGTATTACAAGAAGCCAACACCCGAGCGGCTCAGTGGTAAAGACTCCATCTGCCACGCAGGAGACATGGGTTCCATCCCTGAGTTGGGAAGATCTTTTGGAGGAGGGCACGGCAAGATTTTCCAGGATTCTTGCCTGGAAAATTCCATGGACAGAGGAGCCTGGTGGGCTACAGTTCATGGGGTTGCAGAGTCAGAAATGACTTGGCGACTAAACAGCAACAAATATGTAAAAAGGAGAGAAACATACTGGAAAAGATGTACAGATCAACAGAGGCCTGTGTGATTATAACAAAAGATCTGAAACACGTGGCGTGGGAGTCCTGGGTGAGGATGAGGACAGAGGCAAGACTGAAAACGGAGTTTAATAGTTAGACTTGGCAAAAGACTTGAATTCTTTTCAAGTTCAGGTGGCATATTTACCAAGATAGACTTTACCCTGGCTCAGAAAACAAATCTCCATAAATTTAAAACAAATAAAGTCGTATAGAATGTGTTCCTCGGTCGCAGGGGAATTGAACTAGAAATCAATAACAGAAAGACAGGAGAAGTCCAGGTGCTAGGAAACCAAACAGTATGTTCCAAACAATCCTGAGGTCAAAGAGGAGGTCTCTGGGGAAATAAAAGAAACAGTGAACCAAGTGAAAATACACTGAACTGAATATATTCATAGAATTGATGGAGTAATTCCTAGAGGATTAAACAAAATCCTTATAAATCTAGGATTTATAAGAGCAAGCTGAGGTTGAATTATTATCTCAGTCACATAATACCAGTTTCTTAGAATTATGATGTGATGGTACAATGTTTTAAATAATATTTTTTTCAGTAATTAGTAATAATAATCACCATTCAGTACTGTTATATGTGGTGGCATAAATTATTATCTGCATAAATAAGCTTATAAATGGAAAGTCAATAAATATCTACTGTATTTAGAGAAGTGATTCAAACTGCAAAGTTCTTGTTTGATAGTCTCAGTACCTTAGCTATTAAGTGTGTTTACTTTCTATAACTTCAGAAATGGCTTTTTGTGTGTGTGTGAAGAGCTTTATTGTTTAGAAAGCCAACAGGGATTAACTCCACAATGTTGGTTTCAATAAGGACAATTTAGCTTCAAAGAGGAAAAGAAGGCAGTTGATATACTTTCTCAACATCTGGCAAGCCACTTTAAAGCACTGAGTTAACTGGTTGAGATGGTTTTATAGAAGGTGTCTTTGTTGCATTTAATATCAGACGGGATAAATATGAGGTTGTCATTTTAAAGACAAAGATCTGGCAAATTGCTATGATGGTATGCTCCATACAGCTGCCACTGACCCACTGTAATAATATATTAGTTTGCATAATGGGTACCTTAAAATCCTGCAAATAATTGTTACATAAGAAAAAGAATTAAAGTATCATTAGCTATTTTGAATGGCAGATGAACACCATGAGCTCTACTTAATGCTGTTGATGTAAAGTACAAGGGAGATGTTATAAAACTCACTTCAAAATATGTACACGATCAATCAACACGAGGCACAACTTGCACCCGCCAGCTGCTCCATGCAGATAAGACAACTGCAGAGTCCTGGCAGGAGCCCTGCCAATAAAACCCCTTCTCCAAGGATCCCTCTGCAAGGGGGTGACATTTCCTTCCCTAGCCTGCATCCTCAGGCCTCCAGTGAAGGTGCACCTTAATTCAGGTGAGCAAGTAGGGGAAACGGAGAATGACTTTGAGTTATGTGAGCAGTTGTCAAAAGTCAGTGCAGCAGATAAAATAATTAGTGTACACTTCGTGTGTCATTAATCTGAAATGAAGGAATGGCAGAGAGAGGGGGAAAAGAGACAGGGAGAGAAAGGGACTGTTATTCAAGTGGCCTTAGGCAGTTTATTTATTGAAAAGTAGTTTATTGGAAAACTATAAACAGTGTGATAATGCCTTCAGGCAGATATTTTCCATTTGAAATATAACTGAATTTTAGAGCTCGAAGGCGCCTTGGAAATCTTTTCATTGTTTATTTTACACATGGGGAAATCACAGAATTCAGCGCTTTACTCAAGGTAACCGCAAGTCAGGAACAGAGATGATAATAGAAACTGCTTCTTCTAATTCTCCATTTATTTCTGACCAGATTCCTTATCCTCTTCTAAATTGCAAGTGTCAGTGTTTCAATTTTTTCCCCCCAGTTTTTGTGCACAGGGCTAACACTTCTGGGTGTGCTCCAGTCCATGGAGTCACAGAGTTGGATACAACTTAGCAACTGAACAACAACATTGCGGGGCCTGATCCACAAGTCAGGTCAGGATGTGCTGAGATGTGGATGCAGAGACTGTGAGGAGGCAGGCGGTGGTGGCTTGACCCCGGAGACCCTGGAGTCTAGTGTCCACTGAGGAAATGCACCATCGTGTTGGAAACAGATTCTGCACTTGGGCCTTTGCTTTCCTATCAGCACGCGTGATGAGAAAGACTGTGATAAAGCAGGCAGATGTCATCATTGTTGCTGTTTGGTTGTTAAGTCATGTCCGACTCTGCGACCCCATGGACTGTAGCCCACCAGGCTCCTCTGTCTGTGGGATTCTCCAGGCAAGAATCCTGGAGTGGGTTGCCATGCCCTTTGCCAGGGGCTCTTCCTGAACCTGGGATTGAACCTGGGTCTCCCACACTGCAGGCAGATTCTTTACTGTCTGAGCCACCAGTCTCTAGCTCTAAGGTCTTAGGTCTTTAGCTCTGAGCTCTAAACTCTGCTTCCCTATTCTGCCGACAAATCAGGTGGGAATACTCTGTAAGCTTTAGAGCCCTGTCACTGGAACGGTTATCTTGGAGAAGAAACAAAATGCTGAGTAGAACTTGGTGCCCCGATTCCTAGGCTTATATTCTAATCCCAGAGCAGCCACTGACTAACTGCTGCCTCTTGTAGGTGTTTAAGGCTTCCCTGGTCCTCTGTGTTCTCAGGGATAAATATGTTTAAGGATGTAATTCTGTAATATGTGAAAATGTATCCTAAACAGCTAAGTATGCAAACTCACAGTTACTATTACCTTCATAGCACTTTATAATTGGTTCCCACACATCCAAACTTTTCCAGTCTTTTTTTTTTTTTTAATTTTGAAATTATTTGACAGCACCATGCAGCATGTTGAATCTCAGTTCCCCAATCAGAGATCGAACCTGCGCCCTCTGCATTGAAGTGCAGTGTCCTAACCACTGCACCACCAGGGAAGCCTCTGTGCTTTTCCAGTTCTTGACAGCACTATGAAGAGTTGGGGGAACCAGCCTCACAGTCCACACTCCCGCCTCTCTGATCTCTTACCCACGTTACTTCTCTTGCACCATCTTGCCTTTCCCTCAGACTGCCCACAAAGTCTAAAATCCCTTGGCATGGCTGCCAAGACCCTTCCCCATCTGGCATGTGATGGGTGTGGTGGCCTCAACACAGTCCCCCTCTTATCAACTGCACAACTTCCTGAACTTTTTTTTTTTCCTCTACTGATCATATCAGCCTTTCCTTCCCTGTCCATCTGTGGAAAACCTCCACTTTTTGGTCTGTTCCCTGAAGCCTCGCTGGCCTGATTGCAAAAACAATGATGAACAGTGACATAGAATCATTGACAATATTACACTCAGGGACCATGTTTGGGAACTACTTTGTAATAAAAATACATTTAACAGTAATTTTTTTTACCATTCAAAAAATAATCTAGGACTTCCTTGGTGGCCCAGTGGATAAGACTCCTCGCTCCCAATGCCTGGGGCACAGGTTCAATCCCTGGTCAGGGAACTAAGGTCCAGCATGGTGCATGGTGCGGACAAAATAAAATAAAATAATCTAATATAGTTTTCAAGATGGTTTCATTGAATAAATTCTGGAGGGTGGTAGCAACCAGCCTTCTTCTGAAAATATCATAAATGTTTTGAGTTACTGTGATAGGAAACTTAGGATTTAATAAAATCTAAATTTAACCAGTGACAAATCAAAGAACAGTTAGCTGAAATAAAATTGATCAGTTGGCTCAAGCAAAAAGCATTTCCTGGATTGCCTTTAAAATATTGTTTGACGTATATTGAATATTTGGGGGGCATGCCATTGTAGAAAGCAAGGTACAGATGGTTGACTTAATTTTATCAAGAGAGGCTCAGGTTCTGAAACTGTCATAACAGAACTAAATTTATTAGAAACTATAGTGATCAGATTGAATTGATATTTCAGGGGAAAAAATTACACTTTGCCAAAAGTTTGGCACAGTTCTTATCTTTGAAAGAGAAGGCTTAATTTTGCATTGTGGGTGGTTCAACTAAGTTAACATAAACTCAGTAATTCTCTTAAATATTAAAGTGATATCTGTATTATTATAGTAGTACTTTAAAAATTAAATATGAAATAATTAGTAAATATATCTGGAATAATGAGAATTATGACCTTAGCTTTTATGGATTATAAAGAATATTATAGATAGATGGATATGGATAGATATACCCCAATGTCTCTTTTAGATTCAACTCAGTTGTGTCCAACTCTTTGCAGCCCCATGGGCTGCAGTACTCCAGGCTTCCCTGTCCCTCAATAACTCCTGAAGCTTACTCAAGTCCATCGAGTCAGTGATGCCATCCAACCGTCTCATCCTCTGTTGTCCCCTTCTCCTGCCCTCAATCTTTCCCAGCATCAGGGTCTTTTCCAATGAGTCAGCTCTTCGCATCAGGTGGCCAGAGTATTGGAGTTTCAGCTTCAACATCAGTCCTTCCAATGAACATTCAGGACTGATTTCCTTTAGGATGGACTGGTTGGATCTCCTTGCAGTCCAAGGGAATCTCAAGTCTTCTCCAATACCACAGTTCAAAAGCATCATTTCTTTGGTGCTCAGCTTTCTTTATAGTCCAACTCTCCCATCCATACATGACCACTGGAAAAATCATACCTTTGACTAGATGGACCTTTGTCAGCAAATTAATGTCTGCTTTTTAATATTTTTAAAATTTATTTATTTTCAGCTGTGCTGGGTCATCCTTGCTGCTTGTGGGCTTTCTCTAGTTACATCGAAGGAGGGCTATTCTCTAGTTGTGGTGTGATGGCTTCTCATTGTGGTGGCCTCTCTTGTTGCAAAGCATGGGCTCTAGGCATGCTGGATTTAGTAGTTGTGAAGGGGTTTATTTGCTCCTTGGCATGTGGGATCTTCCCAGATCATGGATTGCACCTGTGCCCCAGTGCATTGGAAGGTGGATTCTTAACCACTGGACCACCAGGGAAGTTCCCATGGACAGAGGAGACTCGTGGGCTATAATCAGGCATTTAAATGTAAATAATTTGTTGTTGTTTAGTGAGTAAGTCCTGTCTCTGTTCGTGGATTTCCCAGATAAGAATACTGCTGCCATTTCCTTCTCCAGGGGATCTTCCTGACCCAGGGATCAAACCCATATCTCTTCTGTCTCCCATATTGCTGGTGAATTCTTTATCCGATGGGCCATAGGGGAAGCCCTGTGTGCTACAATCCCTCCACTTTCCCACTTAGCAAATATTCTTCCAGGAATCCCTTGGTGGTCCAGTGGTTAAAACTCCACACTGACACTGCAAGAAGGCACAGGTTCAATCCTTGGTCAGGGAACTGAGATCCTACAGGCTGTACTGTGTGGTCAGAAAAACAAAGCAAAACAAATATACTTCCTGGAGCAGCCAGAGTGGCCTTTCAGAGACATCAGTCTGATTGTGTTGCCATACAGCTCGTATCTCCCCACAGTTGTGTAGCAATGAGAAAAATTCTAGTCTTTTTTTTAAGTAATTGTTTTTAATTTGAAACAATCTTAACCTGTCAGAAAAAAATAAAACTATAAATACAATATAAAGGAGTTTCTTTCCCACAATGGATTTCAGAGAAATTGTCAATGTGTTGTCCATCATACTCAATATTAGAGTGTATATTTCCTATATATAGGGACCTTCTCCTGTGTTGGGCTTCCTTGGAGGGTCAGATGGTAAAGAATCTACTTGCAACTCAGGAGACCTGGATTTGATACCTGGTACAGGAAGATACCTTGGAGAAGGGAATGGCAACTCACTCAGATATTCTTGACTGGAGAATTCCATGGACAGAGGAGCCTGACAGGCTACATTCCTTGGGGTCACAAAGAGTCGGACACGACTGAGCAACTATCAATTTTCACTTTTTTTTTCTCCTACGTAATCGCAATAAGACCACCAAACATAAGAAATAAAAATGGGTACATTTCCACAGTATCATCCTCAGATACCATTCAAGTTCTGTCAGTTTTCCCAACAGCATTTTGTATAACAAAATGACCCAGATCAAAACCATGCTTTAAAATTGGTTATGTCTTTTCAACCTTTCCCTGGCTTCATAACTTTGACACTTTGGAAGATTACAAGCCAGGCGTTTTCTAGAATGTGCTTTCATTTAGGTTTTTCTGATGTTTTTATAGGATTTGATTCAGGTTACACATCTTTGAAACAAATATCATGAAAGTGACAATGTGTTCTTTTCATTGCATCCTATCAAGTTTGATGTGTCTCATTTCTCTGGTGTTAACTTTGATTCCCTAATTAAAATAGCACCTGCCAGACTTTTCTGGAAAGTTACACATCCGTTTAACCAACATCACACTTGAGCATGAGAACGTCACTGTCGCCCTATTTTTTTCTCGATTGTTGCTACCTTGTTACCTAGAAACCAATCACTGGTTTTATCTTCTCCCTTCTCCTGCTTCTTGCCATCCAATCATCAAACATTTAAATACAGCAAGAACAGTTTCATTTGGGGGACATGATAGTCTCCTGTTCAGTTCTATTAGAGGCCCCAGATTGGAGCCATCAGGGTACAGGGTGATTATGGGGGCCTGATCTTAGAAGATAGAGCTGGCCTGGGAGCCATTAGCATATAGATCATAATAAAATGAAGAGAATGAGTGAAACCACTTGGGGGAAAATTATGGGATGAGGAGAGTGATGGGACAGGAGCAGAATCCTTAGAGACACTCGTATGGATGAGATTGTCAGATGACAGGCAATTCAAGAGCAAATAAAGACATTATAATTGCAAAGGTTCAGAGAGAGCCACAAGAATGAGAAGGTAGGTGGAAGAAACAGTCTTTCAAAACTTGATCAACAGCAGATGTAGCAGATGTACCCACAAACCATTTAGTGGTGACTAGTCTTTGAAAGGAGTAAAAATAGAGATTTGACACATTTTTCTGGTTTTTTGGATTAAAATGTATATGTTTGCTTTGATAGAAAGGAACACACATTGGATACCTAATGTACGTCAGTCATTAATGTCCTAGATGATCTGATCTTAAAATGGTCTTATTTAATACACTCTCATGAGAAAAAATATAAATAGGTATTATTATTCCATAATTTATAGTTCAAGCAATACTCGGTTGGGAAATGGTTTATTCAGACTGGAACTCAGGTACATATGAACCTCAGATCTACACTAGATCATGTATGCCAAGGAGATTTTAAAATAAATTCAGATTTATATATATACATAAGAAAACTGATATTAGATCAAGACAAGTGTTTCCGTTACCTTCTCTTCAGATGTTTACACAGCAAATTAAAATTTTGTTTTCATGAGTTACAGCTGTTTTGCAAGACTTTCTAAAGGACAGGACCTTTCTGTACCTTGTGTGCATGCACGGATGCTCAGCTGCTCAGTCGTGTTCAACTCCTTTCCACCCTGTGGACTGTAGGCCACCAGGTTTCTCTGTTAATGGAATTTTCCAGGCAACAGTACAGGAGCATGTTGCCATTTCCTACTCCAGGGGATCTTCCTGATCCAAGGATCAAACCCACATCTGTTGTATCTCCTGCATTGGCAGGTGGATTTTTTTTTACCACTTCTCCACCTAGTAAGCCCTTTATGTTGCTTATTAATGTCAAAAATCTAACGCAGACCATAGCAATGATTACTGGAAACAGCCACTTAAGAAAATGGATGTATCCAGCAGAAATACCACAGTTAGTCAGCATATATTCAGTGAATGTCCAAATTGTTCCAAGCCCGCTTTTGGTGCTGAGAAAATGACAATGAGCCCCATGTATACATACCCTGATCTCATAGTTTCCCTTTACAGAGTGGTTGATAGATAACACACAAGCAAACACAATGCTGAGGGATCCTGATCACTCAGGAGAAATCCAGCAGGACAAAGGGATAAAGAGCACCCGTGTGGGCAGAAGAGGATGGAGCGCAGCTCTTCTGGATGCAGAGGTGGTGGACATCAACTCTCAGGTGACAACTGAGCAGAGACCTGAAGTCTGTGAGCTAACCATGCGGCTGTAACAGGGAAGAGGTCATTAGGAAGTACCAAAGTGTTTTGTCAGATGAATAATAGCTGGCGGCTTATTCCAAGATAGATTGTTAGGAATCTGGAGAAAGATTGAGTAGGAACTAGTAATAATGATGGCAAAACACACACAAATACTATTCAAGAGTAAATGGTCTGTTTTGAACCAATTAGCCCATTTTCTCGGGTATTATGTTTCATTCTGCTTGATTTCCACCAGAAAGCATGGGCTAGGGCAGGTGTTCAAATTCCATGAAGATCATGTACTTAGAATGGAAGCAAACAGACCCATTAGCTCATGCGCTCCATCCCTCTGGCAGAGCAGAGCAGAGGTTAAAGGGATCCTCAGTAATAATCTATGACTTCAATAAGCTAAACCCATATGGTTAGTCATTCACAACCTCCCACTATGATATGTCTACATTACATACCTATGTATGTCTATGTTATAATTTCCGTTTTCAGGATGGAGAACTGGAGTTGGTAATGAAGCAGAAGTCTTCTGAAAAAGTTATTTTCAAGCCTAGTTTAAATTTTTGGCTCACTAATTTTGTGATGTATTATTAGACTGGAAAATCCCAAGTCATTACTTGGAATAAATATGAAACGCACATGGCTGCTTCCACACAACAGCGCTTCACAGCTTCTGAGTCCATGGAAGAGAGTTACTACCAGGACCCCTCTCCTGAGACTTTTCTATTCAACCAGACACACCTGGTTTTAAAGCAGAAAGGTCAGCCTCATCACCTCTCAAAGGCTGCGGTGGCATTTCTACAAAGCATGTCACTTTGAACACAAAGTCAATAAGGTGCCTCTGTTGGGATTACATTAATGGAATCAAGGAGAAGTATTTTCAAATGTCATGCTCTTATCATATAAATTTCTGCACCTGTTTTAAACATCATAAAGAAGAGTATTAGCCAGAAGCACTTAGATAAAAGTCTTCTGTGACAAAAGAAATAAGGAAATAAAACCCTGGCAGGATATTGTCGGAGAGCAGCCATATTGTTAAGAATCTGAGCTGTTTATTCACAGATAAACAGCTGTGACTCTAATCCCAGCCAAGTAACCTGTGGCAAGAGTATTCATCTTTCTAGGTTTAGGGGCTCTTATTTTTAAAATGGGCAAAGTAATAATACTTATTTCATTGAGTTGCTGCGGGTGTTAGAGAAGATAATGCCTATAAATTATTAAGCACAATTCCTGGCATATAGTAAGCAGTTAATAAATAATAGCTATTGGAAAAATATTTAAATAATCATATTATTTTGTATATATAAGTATCACATTTATTAAATGTAATATATTTTATTAATATTTAGTAAAATGCATTGAAATCTAATAAAATTATTAGATTTATAATATATTAGAAATTATTAGATTTATAATTAACTAGATTGCAATGAAATAAAATCTAATACTGTAAAATTTAATACATGTTATTAAATGTATTAGACTCAATTTCAAACTTATTTAAAATTTTAAGATCTATAAAGGTCTCACATTTAATCTTTTAAAAAGATCAATAAAATCATTCAGTGTATTTTTTATGGTAAAAAATATATAGTGTCAGTTTTAAACACATTAAAAGTATTTTTAGTAAAACTTCTTTCAAGAGGAATTCCTGGTTCCAAAAGTTGTTGATTATATCTGCACAATGTTGAATTATTTGCTTCCTTCTAATGTTCAACCATAAAATATGCTTTTAAGAAATCTGATGAAATAGCAAATGGTTTTTAACATTTTAAGCAATTTTTTTTTCTGTATGTCGTTTCAGCATTTTTCACCAGGAGGAGAAAAAGACACTCTGCCTAGTGAGAGAACATTGATATAACCACAGAAATATGTGTTATTAATATTTATGTAAGGTTATTTTGAACTGTGGTGTTGGAGAAGACTCTTGAGAGTCCCTTGGACTGCAAGGAGATCCAACCAGTCCATTCTGAAGGAGATCAGCCCTGAGATTCCTTTGGAAGGAATGATGCTAAAGCTGAAACTCCAGTACTTTGGCCACCTCATGTGAAGAGTTGACTCATTGGAAAAGACTCTGATGCTGGGAGGGATTGGGGGCAGGAGAAGAAGGGGACGACAGAGGATGAGATGGCTGGATGGCATCACTGACTCGATGGACCTGAGTCTGAGTGAACTCCAGGAGTTGGTGATGGACAGGGAGGCCTGGCGTGCTGCGATTCATGGGGTCGCAAAGAGTCGGACACGACTGAGTGACTGGACTGAACTGAACTGAACTGAAGGTTATTTTAAATTCAAAGAAAGTGAAAGTGAAGTTGCTCAGTCGTGTCCGACTCTTCGCGACCCCATGGACTGTAGCCTACCAGGCTCCTCTGTCCATGTGATTTTCCAGGCAATAGTACTGGAGTGGATTGACATTTCCTTCTCCAGGGGATCTTCCCAAACCAGGGATTGAACCCTGGTCTCCTGCATTGTAGACAGACACTTTACCGATGGTTTCCTAAAAGATATACACCCTTCAAATAAGGGTAATTCTGTATTTCAAGCCAAAATAATCAGGTAGTAAATGAAAAAAGGGAACTTACTTAATCAGAAGAAAATATAAGAATTTCAGGATGCATTTGGCATTTCCTTTTTTGCAAAAATTAGAAGTCATGAGAAACACCTGTGTGTGTGTGTGTGTTACTCAGTTGTGTCTGATTCTTTGTGACCCCATGGACTGTAGCCAAGCAGGCTCCTCTACCCATAGAATTTTCCAGGCAAGAATACTGGGTCCAAGAGTGGGTAACCATTCCCTTCTCCAGGGGATCTTCCTGACCCAGGGATCAAACCCATGTCTCCTGAGTCTCCTGGTTTGCAGGTGGATTCTTTTACTGCTGAGCCATTGGGGATGCCCTTCTCTCATTTATCTACAGATAATTTCAGTTGCCAAAAAATAAGGCGAGGGGTGTGTTTTAAAATGAGTCACCCTAAAGCCACGCTCTAGTCAGGGTGCTAGTGGCCATGAGTTAGTTGAGGGGTTTCCCACATAAGAAAATCCGATTTGAGTCTGTTTGAGAGTCTGTCTTACTTTTTGCTTTATGGTTTAGCTATAATCATCTTATAGAAACATGCTACTGAAAGGTGAAATGGTCACTACCTGGGATAACAAGCTCATCTCCTGAATTAATTCTCAATAGAATATATACTGAGAGATGAAATTTTAAGGCAAACCACAATTATCAAGATTGAGAACTCATTTGGGTTTAAAAAACATATGGACTTGACCTAAAAACTAAGATTCATCATCTTTCTCAAAAGAAAACCATAGGACTTCCCAGCTAGTGCAGTGGTTGGGACACTTTGCTTCCACTGCAGGGGGTGTGGGGTCGATCTCTGGGGATCTAAGACCCCTCATGCCATGCAGCGAAGCCGAAACAGAGGAAAAAAAAAGAAGGAAAATCAACTCTAGCCTTTTACAACATTTCCTTGTTGTCTCAGGCAGGCTATGATGGAAGCTACATAATGACTGAAGTGTTACTAACTGTATTTAACACATAAAATGTCAGAGAGATGTAGAGACGTCAACAGTTATACAACTAAAAGCAAGCAAGCGTGGTCTGAGGTCCCACTTTCTGCTTTTTCACAGTCTTCTGCGATTCTGTAGGTATTTTAGGAGCCATTTATAAAGACTATGTCTGCCCTTGGAAGTAGAAATGTAACTAGTAAGGTCAACAAAAATGGACATTTTTAGAAATATAAAACTAGATATAAACCCATACTAATGTGTATACATAAACTGCTCCTTTACTTGTGAAACAATTCTTATGTTTTCACAACAGATATTGATATTCTACTGAGCAAAAGAATGAGATTTTTTCTAAGAAATGTAAGCAAGTAATATTTTTAAATAGTTTCAGTAGAAAGCCAGGCTTTCTGTTGGTATAATGACTTCTTCAAAAAGAAGTCAAAGTATTGCTCATGAGGTAAAGAGCAGGAATTGCTTTCAGGCTTTCAAAGAAAAGATAGTTACATAGAAACATCAAAGTGAAAACAGGGATGCCGAGAAGATCCCGGGGAGAAGAGGACCCTGGTCTTTCTCAAGAAAATCTCCATTTTATGGGATCCCAAAAGACAAAACCACTGCTATGAATTTTTGAATGTGTATTGGGGTTCAACAATGTTAAACACTTCCTGGGATCTTTAATTGAAATGTACTTGATTATTTAGTAAATTCTACCTTACTCACAATTGCTTTGTGTGAGTTGATCTTGGATGGGCTTCCCAGGTGGCTCAATGGTAAAGAATCTGCCTGCCAAGGCAGGAGGTGCAAGAGATGCAAGTTCAATCCCTGGATTGGGAAGGTCCCTGGAGAAGGAAATGGTAAGCCACTCCAATATTCTTGCCTGGAAAATCCCATGGACAGAAGAGCCTGGCAGGCCATAGTTCATGAGGATCACAAAAAATCAAACATGACTGAACACACAGTATTGTATTATACAAAATATTATATTCTACTGTGCTAAGAAAAGGTGAGAGGCTGACTTTTTCATCTGTATTTTCATGACAATGTGCAAACTCATGATCACATGCAAGGAAAAGTGATCCATAAAATATAAGACTTCTTTCTATTTAATTCACAAGAATATTCTAGGGAGATCTTGGGCACCATGGGGTTCAGGGTATGAATGAGTAGCTAATTTGCCAAACGGGGATCTGGTCTTTAGACACAATTGCAGCCCAGAGAGGAGCCTGGATGCAGGAGGCCACCTGTCTTGGACTCTGTCCACTTTTCTGCTCTGCTAAAAGACCCTGATGCTGGGAGGGATTGGGGGCAGGAGGAGAAGGGGACGACAGAAGATGAGATGGCTGGATGCCATCACTGACTCGATGGATATAAGTTAAGTGAACTCTGGGAGTTTGTGATGGACAGGAAGGCCTGGCGTGCTGCGATTTATGGGGTTGCAAAGAGTCGACTGAGTGACTGAGCGACTGAACTAAACTGAACTCTTTTCATAGGGACTTTGTCCTTATGAAGGGGCTTCCCTGGTGGCTCAGACAGTAAAGAATCTGCCTGCAATATGAGAGACCTGGGTTCAATCCCTGAGTCAGGAAGATCCCTTGAGGAAGGGCATGGCTACCCACTCCAGTATTCTTGCCTGGAGAATTCCATGGACAGAGGAGCCTGGCCAGCTAGAATCCACAGGGTCGCAAATAGTCAGACATGACGGAGCAACCATCATTTTCACTTTGCCCTTATGAAACCAAATTCATGCACCGTGTATAGTATCCAAGTGGGAAGAGAAGGTAAATGTTAATGGGTCACCTGAGTTCTATTCTTTAGGGTCAGAAACAATCCATTTGCAGAATCATCATGCAAAGACTTCAATTGACACATCACCACTTTGAACTTGTTCACGGGGCCATGTCTGGCCAGGAAGGTGGACGTGAAGCTGGGCACATCACTGGGTGAAACGGGCCACACTTCAAAGGCTGAGGAACTCTAGATGGTTTGGGGACATCATTCTGCTCTTAAAAACCAATTCTTCAAGAGCCAAAAGAGTCATAGAACTGTGACTCTGTCACTCTCCTTGCAATTTTAACAGCCCTCTAAATGCACCCCCATTCCTATCATAGAGTTAATTGATGCAAATGGTAGTTTCCTAGAATAGACTCATTAGGTAAATCCCAAATGGATCTCAGGCTGCCAGTTAGGAATAAAAAGAAGTAGGCTTGTGTACAGCTCCTGCATTAATTAGAACCCATCTGGTTTCATGAACGGACTCCAAACCCTCCACAAGCCAAAAGGATGTGTTTCATCTGCTGTGACAATAGCAACACCTAAGGTTCATATATTTTATGGATCAGGACGGGCACCGGCCTGGCTGCAGGGTCCATTTTCGGCAAGGTCTCCCCAGGGCCCCCTTCCCCTGCCTGTGTCAAGCAATCACTGAATTCCATAATGTGGTGACTACAGAGACCTAATAGGTCATTTTCCTTGTTTAAAGAGACAGCATTTTCCCCTTTGAGATTTTGTTAATATCGAATAGACGATGGTCTTGGAAATTGGAGTCTACTTTCAGATATGTTGGGATCTAGCTTGTTTCCTCCTGACATGGTTCTCCTCCTAGAAGGTGTGGGTGTTATATTGGCAGCACTCAACTGGCAAAGAGAAGAGCAAGATCCTATTCTCAGATCTGTTGGGAGACCTCAGGGAAGTCACTCAACCTCTCTCATCCTCAGTTAGTCAACTATGGAGCCAGTGGTTCACCCTGGATGAGTCTGAAACCTTTCAGCTTGCACTCTCTTCTCTCCTCCCTTCACAAGGCGAGACCTTGATGATCCATTCTTCCATGTGTCTTTTAAAAAGCTCACATGTGAGGTAGGTAGATCATTCGATATGGTTTCCTTTACTTAGAGGGCAAAACATTGCTTCCCCATCATTTTCTATCTTCATCATTTTTAAAGAAGATTGAGAAGTTAGTGAGAATATACCTACTATGTCAAAGCGTCTACCTGCAATGTGGGAGACCTAGGTTCAATCCCTGGGTGGGGAAGATCCCCTGGAGAAGGAAATGGCAACCCACTCCAGTATTCTTGCCTGGAGAATCCCATGGACAGAGGAGCTTGGTGGGCTACAGTCCACGGGTTGCAAAGAGTCCGACACGACTGAGCGACTTCACTTTCACTTTCACTTTCATAGTCACTATAATTAATATTTGTTAACAATTTAGTTATTTAGGGAAACATTTTCATGTAACATTTTCATTCTGCTATTCCTTCTGAACGGTACAGCTTCAAACCCCAAATTCCAAAAGGGATTAAAATCCAACACAATCTACCTCGTTGTTGGGGAACTAATTCTTAAGACTGAAAAACAAATACTCCTGACCACCCCCTCCCACACAGTAGTGCAATTCAGGTGGGTTAATTGATTTTTTAAAGTCTATTCATACATAATGCACACTAATTATTAATAAATGCAGAGTAATGTTTGAAGAATAATATAGGGAATCATGACTAGAATACTTAGCAAAATGTTTTTTAGGACTAAAGTGAGGCAAGATTTCTCCCTCTTAATAAGTAATCATTCACTCATAAATTCTATAGACACTTGTTGGACATTCTCTATATCAGATGTTCTGCTGGATTATAGTAAAAGTGTGGGCTTCCCCAATCGTTCAGCTGTAAAGAATCCCCCTGCAATGCAGGAGATGAAAGAGACATGGGTTTGACCCCTGTGTCAGGAAGATCCCCCAGAGGAGGGCATGGCAACCCACTCTAGTATTCTTGCCTGGATAATTCCATGGACAGGGGAGCCCAGTGGGCTACAGTCCATAGTGCTGCAAAGAGTCAGACACAACTGAGCACACACACACGTAGAGTGATAAAAGTGTGAATAGAACCATGTGTGCTAACTGCTCAGTCATGTCCAATCTTTGCAACCCAATGGACTGTAGCCCACCAGGCTGTCCATGAGATTCTCCAGGCAAGAATACTGGAGTAGGTAGCCATTCCCTTCTCCAGGGCTCTTCCTGACCCAGGGATGGAATCCAGGTCTCCCGCATGCAGACTCTTTACCACCTGAGCCACTAGGGAAGCCCCTGAAATACCTTGTCTCAAATTCAAATAAAATGAGGAGAAATAACCAAGAAAAGCCATCATTGCAAGAACAGACTATTGTATCTGAATTCAAGTCTATGGGAGCAGGGACTAGAGGGGCCACCACGCCAGACTGAGAAAGTCAAGTGTGTCCTGGAATACAAGAAAGACACTGAATCTCTTACAGTTTGCCAAGAGGCAATCTGGAAGGAAAAGAGATAAGATGATGCTGAAGCCCTCAGGTGAAAACAAAAGTTATTGTAATGCAGACTGGTTCTCCAAAATGCCAATTTGGCACCAAAGAAATACTCAGACCAGTGAAAGTGAAAGTTGCTCAGTTGTGCCTGACTCATGGAATTCTCCAGGCCAGAATACTGGAGTGGGTAGCCTTTCCCTTCTGCAGGGATCTTCCCAACCCAGGGATCAAACCCAAGTCTTCTTTGCAGGTGGGTTTTTTACCAGTTGAGCCACAAGGGAAGCCACTCAGAAAAGAATTTCTTCATCAAAAGGAAGGTGACTTCATCTAGGATGTCAGATTAGAAAATTTAGGTGTCTGGATGTCTAATGGTGATGGATGAGAAGTAATATAAGTGGTGACTGAAAGAGAAAAGACCAGAGAAATGTCAAAGATACTTAAAGCAGAGCTTATTTTGTTGAAACTCGAACAACAGCAGTCTGAACTTATGGAAGCCAAAAGAAACATCAGAAAACCCTAAAAGGTATCAACAACAAGAGATGAGCTTTAACTTTAACATGAACAGCATATGGGCAACTTAAAAATGGATCCAGAAAGCCACTCTGCAGACAAAAGTGACAGAAATTTAGGTAATTTCCTGATTCAGAAGCCAAGATATTTGACTGACTCAGACTAACTAGGCTTCCGCTTTCTGCTCTCATGGGCATTTCTCTCACACCAGATTCCAAGTATCTGATTCTGTTCTCCCCACGATCTTGCAGGGGCTAATGCAAACACTCAATGACTTTCTTCTCCTCTGCTAGTGACTAAGTCTTTAAGAGTTGGAGAATCACTCTTTTTGTTCATCATCATCTCTCTTGAGTTCTGGCATGGAGCTCAGGAAAAGTTGAACAAAAGAGTGAATGGAAATTGGTTATATTAATTTGTGTGTGTGCAAAAGTAGGAAGTCAAGAAACACCTGGAGTAACAGGCAAATTTGGCCTTGGAATGCGGAATGAAGCAGGGCAAAGACTAATAGAGTTTTGCTAAGAAAATGCACTGGTCATAGCAAACACCCTCTTCGAACAACACAAAAGAAGACTCTACACATGGACATCACCAAATGGTCAACACCAAAATCAGATTGATTATATTCTCTGCAGCAAAAGATGGAGACGCTCTATACAGTCAACAAAAACAAGACCAGGAGCTGACTGTGGCTCAGATCATGAACTCCTTATTCCAAATTCAGACTGAAATTGAAGAAAGCAGGGAAAACTGCTAGACCATTCAGGTATGACCTAAATCAAATTCCTTATGATTATACAGTAGAAGGGAGAAATAGATTTAAGGACCTAGATCTGATAGATAGAGTGCCTGATGAACTATGGAATGAGGTTCGTGACATTGTACAGGAGACAGGGATCAAGGCCATCCCCATGGAAAAGAAATGCAAACAAGCAAAATGGCTGTCTGGGGGAAGCCTTACAAATAGCTGTGAAAAGAAGAGAGGTGAAAAGCCAAGGAGAAAAGGAAAGATATAAGCATCTGAATGCAGAGTTCCAAAGAATAGCAAGAAGAGATAAGAAAGCCTTCTTCAGCGATCAATGCAAAGAAATAGAGGAAAACAACAGAATGGGAATGAGTGGAGATCTCTTCAAGAAAATTAGAGATACCAAGGGAACACTTCATGCAAAGATGGGCTCAATAAAGGACAGAAATGGTATGGACCTAACAGAAGTAGAAGATATTAAGAAGAGGTGGCAAGAATACACAGAAGAACTGTACAAAAAAGATCTTCACGACCCAGATAATCACAATGGTGTGATCACTCATCTAGAGCCAGACATCCTGGAATGTGAAGTCAAGTGTGCCTTAGAAAGCATCACTATGAACAAACCTAGTGGAGGTGATGGAATTCCAGTTGAGCTATTTCAAATCCTGAAAGATGATGCTGTGAAAGTGCTTCACTCAATATGCCAACAAATTTGGAAAACTCAGCAGTGGCCACAGGACTGGAAAAGGTCAGTTTTCATTCCAATCCCAAAGAAAGGCAATGCCAAAGAATGCTCAAACTACCACACAATCGCACTCATCTCACATGCTAGTAAAGTAATGCTCAAAATTCTCCAAGGCAGGCTTCAGCAATATGTGAACCGTGAACTTCCGGATGTCCAAGCTGGTTTCAGAAAAGGGAGAGGAACCAGAGATCAAATTGCCAACATCCACTGGAACATGGAAAAAGCAAGAGAGTTCCAGAAAAACATCTATTTCTGCTTTATTGACTATGCCAAAGCCTTTGACTGCGTGGATCACAATAAACTGTGGAAAATTCTAAAAGAGATGGGAATACCAGACCACCTGACCTGCCTCTTGAGAAATCTGTATGCAGGCCAGGAAGCAACAGTTAGAACTGGACATGGAACAACAGACTGGTTCCACAAAGGAAAAGGAGTATGTCAAGGCTGTATATTGTCACCCTGCTTATTTAACTTCTATGCAGAGTACATCATGAGAAACACTGGACTGGAAGAAGCACAAGCTGGAATCAAGATTACTGGGAGAAATATCAATAACCTCAGATATGCAGATGACACCACCCTTATGGCAGAAAGTGAAGAGGAACTAAAAAGTCTCTTGATGAAAGTAAAAGAGGAGAGTGAAAAAGTTGGCTTAAAGCTCAACATTCAGAAAACAAAGATCATGGCATCCAGTCCCATCACTTCATGGCAAATAGATGGGGAAACAGTGGAAACAGTGTCAGACTTTATTTTTCTGGGCTCCAGAATCATTGCAGATGGTGATTGCAGCCATGAAATTAAAAGACGCTTACTCCTTGGAAGAAAAGTTATGACCAACCTAGATAGTATATTCAAAAGCAGAGACAGTACTTTGCCAACCAAGGTCCGTCTAGTCAAGGCTATGGTTTTTCCAGTAGTCATGTATGGATGTGAGAGTTGGACTGTGAAGAAGGCTGAGCGCCGAAGAATTGATGCTTTTGAACTGTGGTGTTGGAGAAGACTCTTGAGAGTCCCTTGCACTGTAAGGAGATCCAACCAGTCCATTCTGAAGGAGATCAGCCCTGGGATTTCTTTGGAAGGAATGATGCTAAAGCTGAAACTCCAGTACTTTGGCCACCTCATGAGAAGAGTTGACTCATTGGAAAAGACTTTGATGCTGGGAGGGATTGGGGGCAGGAGGAGAAGGGGACGACCGAGGATGAGATGGCTGGATGGCATCACTGACTCGATGGATGAGAGTCTGAGTGAACTCTGGGAGTTGGTGATGGACAGGCAGGCCTGGCGTGCTGCGATTCATGGGGTCGCAAAGAGTTGGACATGACTGAGTGACTGAACTGAACTGATGAGCGCTCAGTCATGTCTGACTCTTCGCAACAATGAAGCTTGCCGGGCTTCTCCATCCATGTGGTTCTCAAGGCAAGAACTCTGGAGTGAGTAGCCATTCTCTTCTTCAGGAGATCTTCCCAACCTTGGGATTGAACCTGAGTCTCTTTGGTCTCTTGTGTTGGCAGGTGGATTATTTACAATGCACCATCTGGGATTTAAAAGAAGATGCACTAGTAGTTCAGATGATAAAAACTCCACCTGCAATGCTGGAGACCTGGGTTCGATCCCTGGGTCGGGAAGATCCCCTGGAGAAGGGAATGGCTACCCACACCTGTCCATTCTTCCACAGACAGAGGAGCCTGCTGGGCTATATTCCATGGATCACAAAGAGTTGGACACAACTGAGCGAATATCACTTTTTTCAAACTGAGCAAGAAGCAACATGGAAAATAGACAACCTGACCTCTAGTCACTGACTGGTCACTGCTCTTGGGCACAGCATCTGAAACATTTCCATTTTTCAGCCACCAACAGCAGCCCTCCTTCTTGAAAAACCCTTGACAAGCCTCCTCCCCTGGAAAACTCCCAATTTTCCTTTGATGCCCAGCTTAAGAGTTATTTGAGTGGCTTCATGGCCAGAAAAACTGCATTTGGTCCCTGCCTTGGCTGGAGAACAAGGTTGTCTCTGTGAGTTTGTAAGAAGGCAATATAACAACCAGACCAATATCAGAGATGTAGGAAATATCTTTCTAATTTTTTCAGGGCATTAACTGTTTTCAAGATACCCAATCTCCATTCATATTATACAAATATAAATATACCTTATATCTCTACATAGCTAAGTCTATGGCACTGCAATTATCTATTTACTTACCATCTTCACGAGAACATGGATGTTCATGTTTAAATTTCTAGGTCACAAATAGGTATCTGGCACAGAGTATGTACTTTACAAATATTAATTTAATGTATGAAGCCATGATTAAAATATTAAGTGAACATGCAAATATTTTTTGAAATGTAAAAATAGTAAAACTCACATAAGCACAATCAAATTACTTTATTGCTTTATTATATATGTATAATATGTATATATATAATTGTACATACACTATAATTTTATAAGCTTTACTATGCATATATAATATGTGCATATATAATTGCACATACCCTATAATACTTCAAATATTTATCATATTTATTTTTTGTTGCTGCTAGTCAGAAGTCAAACTAATAAACACTTTCTTTTTACCAAGAATGTGAGACGCAGTATAGCTGAGTCAAACTGTCATGAAACTGTGATATCTATGAGTATGGCATTACTTCAATTTGTTAACTAAAGTTTTATATTTTGTTTAAGTTTAGATTCACTTTAGAAGCAATCTGTCAAATTATTTCAGGTTGGCAGACAGTACAAACAGTCACTTTATTCTGCGAGGTTTTGAAAGAATGTGGGCGAGAGAAGATTTTTCTTCAAGAATGGAATTGGAAAGTTGATTTTCTTGCTGCCGGTAACTATGGTCTCATATGTTTCTAAATACCTTTCTTAAGAAGGATCCAGGAAAAGACTGAAGGAATGACAGTGACCCATCAGATCTCTAGAGCTAAAAAAGAAAAAGCAAAGTCACTTCTTGATTTATATCAAATAGTGTAGGTTGAAAGAATATGTTGCCAGCGGGAAGATATGAAAATTGACTGAAACCCCAGGGCCAGAAGTGGAGAACAAACCCCAGCTTTCAATGCCAAAGGTAGTTGGTGAGAAGTAGGTGAGATATTAAAAATGTTAAGAGAAGACAGATTTCAGGAAACCAAAGTGACTGAGCAAAGCAATGAAACTGCTTGTTGTTCAGTCACAAAATCGTGTCCAACTCTTTGCCAGCCTGTGGACTGCAGCCCAGCAGATTCCTGTGTCCTCCACTATCTCCCAGAGTTTGCTCAAATTCACATCCACTGAGTCGGTGATGCTACCTAGCCATTTCATCCTTTGCCATCTCCTTCCCCTTTTGTCTTCAATATTTCGCAGCAACAGGGTCATTTTCAATGAGTCAACTCTTCACATCAGGTGACCAAAGTATTGGAGTTTCAGCTTCGGCACATGTCCTTCCAATGAATATTCAGAACTGATTTCCTTTAGGACTGGCTGGTTGGATCTCTTTGCAGTCCAAGGGACTCTCAAGAGTCTTCTCCAGCCCCACAATTTGAAAGCATCAATTCTTTGATGTTCAGCCATTTTTTTGGTCCAACACTTTATTTATATCTATATTTTTCTGTATCGTTTGATGAATAATGTAATGAGTATATATATATATACACCCATTGATAGCCTGCTGTGTCCCTGAGGCAATGTTAGATACTATATGTATACAGAGAGGTAACAAAACACACAATAAATAGTGCTTGCCCTCAGTGGAATTTTCAGTCTACAGGGATGACTGTTTTCTAATTGTTGGCATATTGGAGTAACATTATTTCAGTAGAGAAGTGGATCAAGGGACATGGGGTGAGCACCACCCAACAGAAACACAAAGAATGTGGATACTGAGGACCAAAGACAAGTGTTTTAGCCAAAATCCAGGTTAAAAAACAAGGGTAAACAGGAAGTATGGATCTTATAGAAGTTGCAAACACCGCCATGTAGGTTTCCTCTTGGACATTCGTGTAGTTCATCACAGTCACAGCAATGATTGCAAAGGATTCAGCATTTCAAGTAAAAGAGGCAGAAGCTAGGTGTTTTTGCTGTCATCTTAAGGGATATTCTTAATTGTAAATGTGCCATAGATACATTCTCTATAACACCATATTTGCCATATTATAGACCCAGTTCTTTTTGATGCTATCTTTGGAAATACTATACTCAATTATGTTGCATTTTGAACACAAATCAGTATTCACTTATGTCTTCAAAACATTGTCTATAATCTGTTTCAGTCACAGGTAAGCAGCAAGGTATGTAACTGTTTGATTAGATTATTGAGTCAAATTACATATTTGTGTATACATTGATAGTAACTCCATTCAATAATAAATTTGCAGCAGTATTATGGATAAAGATTATTTCTCAGAGACACAGATAGAATAGGAATAAGTAACACCTGTAAAATAGAGAAGGCTGTTAATCTTTATTTAGTGGGTCCTGATAGATGGGCCTGAATCTCTTGATGGTAATTGCATTGAACATTTAATAGCAGGTTTTGTTTTCGAAGGCCTTCCTCTGCATGAATCTTTATGACAGCTTTGGTGACAGTCCTATCATTTTGTGTGTTTAGGTTTGTAGACTCTGCACAAAAGTTTTTTTTTTTTTTTGGCATCATGTATAATTCAATATGCTGCCACTTGGTACATAGCAAGACCTCATCTTTACCACTTATGATTTTAAAAAATCCAGGCTTTTTAAAGATATACTTACCTGGAAGCATTGTCTTCGTTTTATGGCACTACATTACCTATTTAAAAATACATGAAATTTCTTATAAACTCAAGGGGTTCAAATGTTGTATATTCTCTATAAATGGTAGCCATTGTTGTTCAGTTGCCCAGTCATGTCCAACTCTTTGCAACCTCATGGACTGCACTACTCCAGGCCCCCCTGTCTGTCACCATCTCCCAGAGTTTGCCCAAGTTCATGTCCATGGCATCAGTGATGCCATTCAGCCATCACTTTCCCTGATGCCCTCTTCTCCTTCTACCCTCACTCTTTACCAGCATCAGGGTCTTTTCCAATGAGTAGGCTGTTTGCATCAGGTGACCAAAATAATGATAGCCATATTAATAATAAAAAATGAAATACATTCTCTAGAGAATAAACTTTAAAAACATAGTCAATATGTAATATGCCAATATCTTGTCAGCATAATTAAACCCTTGGTCTCATTCCTAGATGTCGATAAGAATATTGTTACTATTTCTATGAGGTCAAAATCCTTTTTGTAAAATCCTTTTGCAATTTCCAAAATAATCTCCTGCCAAAGCCAGAACCAGTAGCTGATCACAAAAAGCAATTAGGGAAATTGTCTATTTTAGATTCACAGGTTTCTTTGTATATGCTGACTATTTCTATGATGCTTTCTATTTTGTTCCCGCAGAGTTAATTGGGTTGAATTAAGCAAACTGGTTGGAATATATGGGGCTTTCCAGGTGGCGCTAGTGGTAAAGATCCTACCTGAAAATGTAGGAGAGGTAAGAGACACAGGTTCAATCCCTGGATCAGGAAGATCCCCTGGAGGAGGGTATGGCAACCCCAACCCAGTCCAGCATTCTTGCCTGGAGAATCCCATGGACAGAAGAGCCTGATGGACTACAGTCCATAGGGTTGCACAGAATTGGACATGGCTGAAGCAACTTAGCACAGATGCACAGTGAAATATATATATATAATTCAAAAATTTTCAAGTGTGTTCTTCCCAATGACCATTTTTTTTCATTCAGAAAAGAATCACTGCACCCCTACTATTGGCAGTACCACCATTTGAATTAAGCTGTAGGACAAATCTTCCACCTGTAATTAGTCTAGGTCAGGTCAGGAAAGTAGAATTTCCATGGTATTATAAGGCTCAGACAATAAAGAATCTGTCTGCAATGCAGGAGACCTGGGTCTGATCCCTGGGTTGGGAAGATCTCCTGGAGAAGAGAATGGCACCCCGCTCCAGTATTCTTGCCTGGAACACCCCATGGACAGAGGAGCCTGGCGGGCTACAGTCCATGGGGTCGGAGTCGGACACGACTGAGTGACTAACACACCGTCACACACACCATAAGAATAAGGAGTTTAATACGGGAACTGGGGATTCCACGGATGTAAGAGGAGAAGGGTAACGCAGGGCTCAGAACTGCAGACACGTTCCGTAAAGACTTATAAGTGAAGCACAGGGGACAGAGAAGACAGAGCCTGGGAGCCGGCGGAGCCGCCATTTCTGGTCACCACAGCGGGGAACCGGAAGCTTGGAGACGTGGCCCCGGAGGTGCTGCGTCTGCCCCCCGTGACTTCCTGAAAACGGCGTCCACCCCGTCCCCTCTTCCAAGTGCTGTGTGAGGGCCTCTCTCACCAACACTACCCCTGAGTCAGAGAGGGAGGGAATACCATGGAACCTAGTTTCCCATCCTACTACACAGTGTTGGTGGTGCTTCATAAAAAACAGACAATCCAGCTGAATTCCTGTAAAGAGAAACCAAACAAACAACTCACCATTGATGGGAAAATTAGTTTTCATAGAGATGAAGATGCATGCATATTATTATTTTTTGTTTTGTTTTTCTTTCTAACCAGCCAAATAGTTTTAAATCCTTTCTTTGGTGTTAGTCATGTAATGTCACTGAGCATCAATTCCCCAAGGAAAAGCATGGGGCTGCTTATACCCATCTTATAATAAGGTTCTGAGGATTGCATTAGATCGTGCATATCAAACAACAGCACATCTCAGGAGCCTGAAAAATGCAGTCATCATTTAAAATACGTTTGTCAATGAGAAACCTAGATTAATCTCTGGGAGTCCCTGTATTTATTGGCTCTGTGAACTGGATAAATCAGTTGACATCTTTAAGACTCATCTTACCTGTAAAATGGAGAACATAATAATATCTTCCTTCAGAATTACAGGCAGGATACAATTAAACAAAATAATGTATGTTCAACAATCACTTTATAATTAACCTTAAATGGTTTCCCAGTAACTTGTCATTTTCAGTACAAATGTTCATGCTGACAGGAGAAAACTCATATCTATTGTTGAGAAACCAAACCCTCCTAATAGATGCATAAGTTGTTTGTCTTTGCTGAGACCAAGCTCTAGCTTCTGCCATAATCTGACTTGTGCATGACCATCAGGTAAATCGAGAATACTCTAGGGAAAGCAATGAATTGAGTCTGATTATAAAATGTTTTTTTTTGTGTGTGTGTGATTGCATTTTTGCTTCTTGACAAGTACAATTTCCAAAATAATTTCTTGGATAGTCTTTAGATATATCCTTTCAGAGCCTGACAGGATTAAGCTGTCAATTTACAAAGAATTGCACCAAGAAATGTAATGGTATCTGAAAAAAATATGTAAGCATATCAAAGTAATCATTCTTGGTAAACCTTGAGGAGAATGTAAATCTCTAATCTTTTTTTTTTTAAATCAAGTCCATCATGACTAGTTGAAAGATTTTTGTGATTAAAAACAAGCTAATAGAAAAAAAAAAAAAAACTTGTAAAATGTTTGCCGTTCTGCTAAGCCTGGCTTATGCCCAGCGCACATTTTTAAAAAAATTTTTACTTATGTATTTTTCTGCTCTTCACACTATGCTCTTTTGGCCCAATACGTTCTTCACACACTCACTCAAATTCAAATCAGAGGGACTTCCCTCGTGGTTAAGATTTGGCCTTCCAGGGCAAGGGATGCAGGTTCGATCCCTGGTTGAGGAGGTAAGATCCCACATGCCTCATCACCAAAAAACCCAAAACATAAAACAGAAGCGACATTGTAGCAAATTCAATACAGACTTTAAAAATAGTACATAGCAGAAAAGTCTTTAAAAATTTGAATCTAATTTCGTAGATACTTCTCTCAGCATTGATCACCCTAATATACACCCTCTTCTTGCTCATCTTGTTTCTCTTACCCTACTGGCATTAGCTTGCCCTATGATTATTCCTCTTATTATGGAAAAGTTTTTCATTCAACCAGAAAGTGTTTATTGTGCATCCAGCATATCTTCTGGGGTTACAAAAAAAAAAAAAGAAAAGGATTTCTTCTTTCCCTCAGAAAGCTGGCACCCTGGTGGGAAGAAAAGATACAAACATAAGCAATTTAATTATTTATTTAACGAAATATGCTGGGCATCAACTTCTCCTCCCAGGGACCAAATATTGGTCTTCCCTCTCTACCAACCCACTGAATAGTGAATGACACAGGAAAAGATGATGACACCAAAACAAGATGACAAGCAGGGAATAATTCCTGTGTGAAGAATTTAGAAAGTATAAATTAAGGAGAGGCTTTGTCAGGGACCAGCGCTCATGCAAGATCTGCGGTGTGGAAGAGACTCCTCCAGGGCAGGGCACACACAGCCGGAGGCTGTGGGCATGCACGCGGCTCCCCGACGTGCAGGCATGTTCTGGAGAGCTCGGCGCCTCACTCCGTCCTGTGGACTCCAACAGTTGTGCGCGGTTGTCCAGAGAATCTCGAGAATGACAGAATCCTGTAGGCATCAGAGCTCCTTTAGTGCTTCCAGCTGAGACCTTTGGTGCAACGTCTCTGAACCCTGCTCCTTCAGGCTTTCCCAAAACTTAACTTAAAAGCCCTTTCTTCCTAGATGTGTCTTCCATGCCTTGACTATCTCAGGCAGTTTTGATTTTCCTGGTGGCTCCATGTCAGGAACTTCTATCCTCTTTCACCTGCACTGTTGATGCCCCAGTGGTTCCCAGTGGTTTTCAGGGACCTGGGTCCTTGCTCTTGCATGGGCTCTTCTCCAGACAGCAACAGAAAGCACCAGGTGGAGCTGAGCCACATTCAGACACTGCTCTGCTAAAACTCTGCAATGGCTTCACAGCTCAGTCAGAATAAAATCTGATTTTTAAAGCATGGCTTGATCATCCTTATCTGATGCCATCCCCAGCTGCTCCTCCCTTTATCTCTTGATGCTCACTCCCTTCCCATCCCTTCCACACTTGTCTTCTCATTCCAAACTCCAGGAAATCTCTTCCGCAGATATTCTCATCTCCCTATTTTACTTGACTAAGACTTTGATCAAGCATGATGCTATCAGAAGTGCTCTTGTCTTTTCCTCATAGAGTAACAATTCTGCATCTCAACTCTCTCTATTCCTCCAGTATGCCTAATTTTTTGGTCAAGACACATTCATAAGATGACATGTGATTGTTATTGCTGTTGTTTGTTCTCTTTTGTATGTTTCCTTTAACTAGATTGCATGACACAAAAAAGAGGGAATATTTTCATCTGATTTATGACTAGAACAGTCTGTGTACCTTTGCTGTTTGGTGGCTCAGTAGGTGACTGTAGCCCACCAGGCTCCTCTGTTCATGGGATTTTCCAGGCAAGAATACTGGAGTGGGTTGCCATTTCCTTCTCCAGGGGATCTTCCTGACACAGGGATCGAACCCTAGTTTCCTGCATAGGCAGGCAGGTTCTTCACCAATTGCTTGCAATAAATATTTATTAATGAATTGCTATTGTTTGTGTTATATTTGTTGAATAAATTGGCAATGGCCCTGATAACTACCAAGACAAGCCAAAGGATCACACATTTGTGGCATTGAACTTCCTGGAACGCCAAAATGTCTAACTGTAGGAAATTCATGGATATAGAAAGAAGAGTCAGACTCTCAATTCAGACACACAAGAATCACGTGTTACACAGGATCAAAATTCACCAATACGTTCAAGGATACAGGGCACTGTGAATCTAAGGTGAAGCGTGTGAAGTACAGTGGTGCACACTCAACACTCCCAGTCCTTTATAGCTGCCGTGGGGCCACCAGACACAATTTCAGCATCGGGTCCCTCTAAGTGGATTGTGTATGACTTCCCTTACTGAGAAAGACATTTCAGTGATGAAATATTGTCATTTATTACTTAGATAGTTGCATGCTGATTTGGACAGTTTTTAGCAGATTTTGTGCCATAAATCCATGAATTGTAATTTCATTTATCACAAGCAGTTTAGACAGGCCAGTGCATCACGCTATAACGAATCCACAGATGAAGATTCTCTACGATCTTGCTCCATTGATTCCCATCAGGAATTCCTAAAGCATTCTTTCAAGGAGAATTGACTGTTATTTCCGTCTTTTGTTCCCTGTCTCTATTGGCACTCATTAGATCAGAAAGAGTGGTTTAAAGTTAGTGGCTAACATTTTCTCCCCCCCCCTTTTTTTTTAAATTAAGAAATGGGTTATCAAAAAGCAGCAAAATCGTGCATGGTTAAGACTATAGATTCTACACCTAGACTTCCAAAATTAAGTCCAGGCCATACAATGTATTAGTTACAAGAGGTTGGGTATGTTATGGAACTTCTTTGAACTGCATTTTCAACTGTGTAAAATAACGCTAACAATAACTACCTTCTAAGGTTGTTATGAGGATTGACTGGGAAATACCTGTAAAATATTTAGAACAGTGATTCACAAAAGTTGAACCTTCAATCATGGTTTCTGACTAAATACTTTAATGCAGAGCTATTGTTTAGGGAGTCATCACACTTTTGAGATAAAACTCCTTTTTGTACCTTCAGAAATGGCTAAGTGGGCTACACTTACTAGGAAAACAGGAATATGTACGTACAGGTGGGTGTTCTGGTAAAAATTCAAATTTAAGTACTATCAGGAATCTTTTTTGGGTGAAATGAATTTATCATAACAATCTATAGTTTCATCCAATTAAGCCAGGAAAATGGATATCCCCCTCTGTGTAATCACAAACTGCAGGGAATCACAATTGAATAGACTCAGACTAAGTCAAATTACTCAGTGCATCTATCAGTCACATTTCGTTGTCTCCCTGTTCCCTTGAGATAAAAGTCTGATGGTGGTTGACTTTAGAAAGATTAAAATTCTTATCACTGGGTGATTAGATTTGAAGTCATTCCTTGTGAAAAATTGAAGTTATAAAATTTTAACTTTCTATGTTCCGTGGCTGATTAGTTAGAATTTAAGTTATTAACCCTCCTAGGAAATGCTCTAAAATGTCTAATAGACCTGGGTAGAGTCTCCATGCTCTCCTGAAGACATTGACCAACCATTTTTTAAAAGGGAGTTTATTCCCTGAGAATAAAGGAAAAATTTAGAGATCCATAAGTACTGATTCTGGTCCACATGAATGAATTAAGGAGACTTAACTAGAGCTGTTAGCGTGCATGCTCAGTCACTTCAGTCATGTCCAAGTCTTTTGCAACCCCATGGACTGCAGTCCACTAGGCTTATTTGTCCATGATATTAACCAGGCAAAAATACTGGAGCAGGTTGCCATTTCCTCCTCCAGGGGATCTTCCCAACCCAGGAATCAAACCCGCATCTCCTGCACTGGCAGGCAGATTCTTTACCACTAGCACCACCTGGGAAGCCCCAGAGCTGTTTAGGTCAGGAATATAAATCAGAAAGAAAGCAAGTGATGCATTTTCATTTCAATGCCATTTTAATATAGATGATAGTCTCCTTTTTAAATCCCCATGAGAAGTGAGAGATACCCATGAAAGGGAGGGCTTCTCTGGTGGCTCAGTGGTAAAGAATCTGCCTGCAATACAGGAGACACCAGTTCACTCCTTGGGTTGGGAAGATCCTCTGGAGAAGGAAATGGGAACCCATCCAGTATTCTTGCCTGGAGAATCCCATGGACAGAGGAGCCTGGTGGGCTACAGTCCATGGGGTGGCAAAGAGTCGGACATGGCTGAGGCACCAAACGAAACAACCACACGGAAGGGAACAGCCACTCATTAGAAACACACGCATTGTTCTCATATCTAATTTAATGTCTAATGACTAAACGAACTAATAGCTCAGAAACAACTGAGTCAAATACTTCATTCTTGTGTGAAATTTAATTAGGCAAAGTTGTCATAAGTTAAGCAAAACAATCTCAGGGAAGGATTTCGAAAATGCCCTTAGCAAGGGAAAACATTTCAGTTAAAATCCATCAACATCTTTGGGTCAGGAAAACAGAAAACATAGTAGATACATCAACAGAGAGACTGTGCTCAAGGAAATTCTGTTACTCAGGTTGGAAGGCAGGAAAAATGAAAAGGGGATGGGGGGTCACAGGTATTAAGCCACACGAAGCCTGGCCAGCTCTGGGACTGAGGAAACACTGAGGAAATGAACCGAGGTTTGCAGAATATAGAATCCAGGAGTCCTTCAGTGGCAGGGCTGAGTTCTTTGAGGGAGACACGTAGGCTGGTTCATCTGTCTCTGAGGGAGCGGCGAGCCTTGGTCCCCAGGTGCTGAAGGAGGCTGGGGGCTGCGCTGAATCCAAGTGAATGCCGGACGGAATTCAATCCCTCGAAGGCCGACAGAAACAGAACAAAACCTAGACGTCCTCTGGGGCCTCATGTGCCACTCCACCTTCCTCTCCTCACTTCTGTGAGGAGGTCTGAGCAGGGATCAGCTGGCAAAGGAGATGGTTCATTTGCAGCGTGTCAGCCCTACTCATCTAGAGCAGAGTCTATTTGAAGGTGATACATAACACCTTACCAACAAGAACAGTCCTTCAAAAAATGATGCCTGCTTACAGATGACTGAAGGACAACATAGGGCCAGAAAATATCTGTATATCATAGAAAAATTTCAACAAAACTGGGAGAAGAAACTTGGCCTTAGAAAAGGGGTAAGGAGGGTGTGTGTTCTCACAAGTGCATGAATATTTATAAAATCATAATTCTTTAACATTATCAATTAATAAGAGTTTGTTCATCTTTTCTTTTGATGCATAAAGAATGTCCTTTCAGACAGATGGGCAAGTGTATTATATGAAACTGTTTTGTAGTAGTATACATCCTTAACAATAATGATCTACTAGGAAGAGCTGCCTTTCAAAGAGCGGTTTTTTAAAAAGATACTTTTATTCATAAAGTTAGCGTATGTAAGAATATAAAAATCTAGAGAGACTTTTATTAAAAGCTAATAAGTAGTACTCCCTCAGGCTTACTTTGAATCTGGCTTAATTCTATAGTGTTTAGAAAAGTGAAAGTGTTATTGCTCAGTTGTGTCTGACTCTTTGTGACCCCATGGACTGTAGCCCACCAGGCTCCTCCGTTCATGGGTCTCCAGGCAAGAATTCTGGAGTGGGTAGCCATTCCCTTCTTCAGGGGATCTTCCCAACCCAGGGATCAAAACCAGGTCTCCCATATTCCAGGCAGATTCTTTACCATCTGAGCCACCAGGGAAGGACCAGAGTTTCTAGAAGGAAGAGCTAATAAATAGAAGCCAAGTGACAAGTCAGGACAGTGCTTCTGTGCCAAGTAAAGAGATGATTAATTTAAATGTAACTTTTGTACTCATCTGCTTATTCAAACAGAGTCATACTGACAGTGCAGTTAACAGCTATTTTGAGGGATACCCAAATTGCCCATTTCCGATACCTACATTCAAATCCTTATGTTCTAGAAATAACAGTTCTCAATTACACATCACTAGGAGCACACCTGTGCTATCCAGTACCAACCTCAGTTATGACAGATGGTGGCAAATTAATATCTAAGAGTTAAAGGCTGACCTCCTTCTCCCCCAGCTACTCACCCCTACAGGCCTTCCATTTGGTCCTGTCCTAAGAAGCCCTCCCAAACTGATGAAAGGTGAGCTCTACTCCTGAGTTGTCTAAATCCCAGGTTGATCAGTGCTGGAGAGCTTCTTGTCAGCAATGTCTGGTTCACAGGTGGATAAACATGGGCCACAGAGTTGACATTTTCCCCACTCTGTGGGACAAACTGGTTAGACACACATGTGAAAACTAGAGCTCCCATACTGGTACCACCATTTTCACATTGTTTATTTATAGACAGTGTCATCTCTAATTTTTGTAGCAAATTTCTTCATTAGGTACAGACTTTGTATTTTACAGATAACGAAAGTGAAGCTCAGAGAATTCCAACAACATAAGAGCGCATGAAAAATATGAAGTGAAGCTAATATTTGAATTTGAATTCATTCTATTGAAAAGCTATTTTCATTGCATCATACCACATTTTTATACCATAATTTGGCCACCTGATGCAATAAGCCGACTCAGTGGAAAAGACCCTGGTGATGGGAAAGATTGAAGGCAAGAGGAGAAGGGGGTGACAGAGGATGAGTTAATTGGATGGCATCACCGACTCAATGAACATGAGTTTGAGCAAACTCTGGGAGATGGTGAAGGAGAGGGAAGCCTGGTGTGCTGCAGTTCGTGGAGTTGCAAAGAGCTGGACATGACTTAGTGATTGAACAACAACAATAATGATTATGAGACCGCAGTTACCTATCTAGTTAGCTATATGCTTGCTTATCCTGCTCTCAAGCTATCAGGCAAATGTATACCAAACTATTGTCTGGGACTGAAAACCAGAGTTTTCTGTCAAGTGTTGGTGTTTCTGATTGTACTTGTTAAGCTCTGGAGCTCAATGTTGTTCAGTAAGATGATGCAATAATATAAACACTGGAGAAAATCTCATTTGGGTGAAATGAAAATTGGTGGGTTCCAGAAGTCACACATTTCACTGTGGACAAGAGGAGGCTGAGAGTTATTTTTTATACCTGCTCCATATAGATGCTGCATTTGTTCCATGTTGACTAGGAAATGAAGTTTACACATAATTTAGGAAAAGTGATTTATTTATAATGTATAATAGGGTATAAAAAGTATCTTCCAATGCATTGTCATTTGGTCCTCAAGAGCAACAGAATGGAGAGAAGTTACTATAATACATATTTTTACAGCTGAGAAAACACAAAAGCATGGGATTTTGTGATTAAGTATCAACTAATTTCAATGAAACATACTATATTGAATATTAAAGGGTTGTATTCACATCAGTGAGAACTGATGGCTGATTCTGGGGTTAATCAGCTTGAGTTCAGACCTGTATATTTCATTCCTTATTGTATAATCCTAGAAAAGCCACCAAAACTCTCTGCAGTTTCTTCATATGTACAATGGAATTTATGACAACAACAAGAACAACCATAACAAGTATTTTTAGTAGTAATCATAGAATTGCTAAGATGACTAAAGGAATAAACACATGGAAAACTTTCAGAATGGTGCTTAGCATGTAACACTCAGTATCTTGACTAGTTACCCAACCATCATCTTGAAATAATAAAAAATGGTAGAAAACAAACAGAAAGTAAGACAGGTATTTCTAGGTATCTAGCAATCCACCAGTTGTTCTTTTTAATATCTTGTTTCTGTACTGTTCTGATTTCCTCTATTTATTCCAGTTTCATTTAGTTTAGGTAACACAATGCTGTCAGAGGATTCTACTTCAAGTATAATTTTTCAGCCAAACTTTGCTGAGATATTGAAATCCTGAGAATGAAATGTGAAATCCCTTGGATAGCATTACCTGCACTCAGAAATCAAGATGTAAATGCAATTTTGCTCTTCCAACTGTATTGACTATTATTCTTTTAGTCTAATCCTCTGTTCCAGCCAACTCAAATCCATGACGTTGGGAGACTGTTCTCTTCTCTGATTTCTCTAGGTGGAAATCTCCCTGATATACTGCTTGGCCACAGTCCTCAATCTTCAAGATCTGCTTAAAAAAGCAACTATTCATTAAACCTCTCTTCTCTCCTTGAGAATATATCCTACCTCCACATCTGTGCTAATAATGTCTTTATTATAAAACACTCTTTATATTGTACACTCCTGACAGTTGAATATATTTCATCTTCCATACCAGATTAGCAGGAAGTAACTAATTAGCTTTTCTAATGGAAAGCTTAGCAAATAATTTTGAATTTCATTTTCCTTACTGACCTCCTCTAAGAACACTTTCCTCTATAAGCCTCCATAATTATGTTCCTTGTCAGCTCGCCACCTTTTATTGTCATGCCCAAAGCACTTAGGAAGAGTCCTGGCACACAGTTTAGACAGGCTCAAAAAACACTGGCTATGTTAAACTTAGCCTATGAGAAAATGAATGGAAAGCACAAATTTTATAATGTGATATAATAAGGAAATTTTTATTTTAAGTAATTTATATGTTGTGTTTTCTGGCCACTTTTACATTTTGTGTCTTGATCTGTGTCTATTAAGAGGAGGGCAAATTTTTTTTAATTTTTCCAAAGAATGAGCCAATGTAAAATGACAATGCTTTAGAGTATGGAGAGGTGGTAGAAGCTGGGGATAAACAAGAACACGTTGGCTGCACAACTGTGGATAAAAATAAATGGTTTAACTTAACAATCACGCTGTTGCAGTAATAAGAGCCTTCTGGGAACCAGCTCTCATAAGTTTGAAGTCTGAAGCAGGTTGAGTTTATTATTCTTACCTCTCTAATTAGGTTTATAGCCACACTTTAATTCTCTAATCAAATGGAATTTAATTATGACAAATCAAACATTACATATGATTATTCTCCAATATGATACGTAAAAATGGCATATGTATAAAATCAAGTGCAAAAACTTATGTTTCCAAATCAGCACACTAGACTTGAATTAGGCAAGTAAAATGCATTTGGACAGAAGTAAAAAAACCTTCATTCAGGGTTTCAGAAAATGAAAGTGAAGTCGCTCAGTCTTGTCCAACTCTTCGTGACCCCATGGACTTCAGCCTACCAGGCTCCTCCGTCCATGGGATTTTCCAGGCAAAAGTACTGGAGTGGGTTGCCATTGCCTTCTCCAAGGGTTTCAGAGGTGTTGCACATAACCATGATATGCCTCCCAGATTTTAAAAGTAAATTCCAACAGAGAATTAAACCCAAAACAGCTATTTTCAAATGAGTGAATGTGGTGTGTAACTATGCTGTCAGAAAACATCTTATGGGATTAATAAACCAGTCATGCAAGTAATATTTGAATTCACTTTATCAAAAATGTATCTTTATTAAAATAACTTGATTTGAAACATCTTGAAAGTCTCAAAATATCCCTTTCCTTATCTACGTATGTCTCCCCATTTGAATTTAAATCAAAGGTTGATCTTCAGATGACATGGTCTGATATAGCCTATACATATGCTGGTAAATTTTAATGCTAACTTTTAAAGATCTTCCCGCAGGGGACTCTCAGGCATTGTGGAGCCGCCGCACTCTCAGGGTCCAGCATTAGATTTACAGCAGGGACAACAGATGCCTCCAGGTCCCTTCCTCAGACTCATCACTACCTTCTCGAATGATCAGGCAATGCCCATACTTAGACAATTTTAGTGTTACCACTGGAGAGGTCTATCTTCATCTGAAATATTTTTGTTTTCCATAGAGCTATTGTGTGTTAAATATATGTAAGCCATCTATCTTCATCATTATACCTAATGCAGTTGGATTTGTTTTTTAAGTTCTTGATTTATGGTGTAAATCTCCTTTCAGCAGTGAACCAGCAGATTAAAAGAATCCTGCTTCTTTAGGAAGAACTAGAGAGAAAAGTCCTGTGGATATTTCAAGGGACAGTGAAAAGTAAGTGGTTCACATACTGTACATCATCCTTTTTGAGATTATTCATTCAACGTGTATAGGATCTTATGACAATTTCTAAATAGAGATAATATTTCTAAATAGAGATTTTTAAATAGACTCAATGGGCATGAGTTTAAGCAAACTCCAGGAGATGGTGAAGGACAGGGAGGCCTAGCAGGCTGCAGTCCATGGGGTCGCAAAGAAGTCAGACATGACTTAGCGACTGAACAGCAACAGAGAGAATAATATAAAATATAGCCAATCACTTAAAAACAGATCTCTGGATGCATTAACTTTGAAATAAAAAGGGCATGAAAATAAGCATGATAATGAAAGAATTAGTCAAATCAAATTAAAAAAGACTAAATTTTAACATAATGTGGATAAAATCTGTAGCAAAACAATAAAAATAATCTTTCTTTATAATGTTCTACACAGCTTTTCTATTCACCAGTTTATCAAATTCATGAAGTGGTTATTTCTGTGGACTGATATTTTTTTAAATACAGACTACTCAGAATTGCTATCATAATCAATTTTCTTTTCATAATAATTTTTTCTTTCCCATTTATTTGTTTCTGTAACACAGAATTCCCAACAGGGATGTATGTGAGTAAATTCATCTATTGAGTTTGTAGAGCTTGCTTGTGTTACCAGGTTGGAATTGTGACAGATTAGACAGCTTTGCCATTTGAAGGACAAAATTCTATAGAATTCAGCAGCTTTGGAAATGCTGTTAAGCAGATTTATAGTAATCTGGTTTTTATAAATTATTTTCTAAGAATACACATTCAATATTTTAAAATTACCCACTCACTAAATCAAACTTTATAGAATGTGTATATAATTCAAAAGCAATTAAATATAATATTATTTTAATTTATATTAAACATCATAATTAGTAAGCTTGCAGGATTTATATATGTGCCTGAGTATAAGGACAACTCAGAATTGTGTAATTTGGGTCATACAAGGCTTGTGATTTTAAAGTATTAAGGAAAAAAAAAGTTTATTTTCTAAAAGGGGACCATATTCCATAAAGTTTTCAAAGTCAAATTTGGAAGAAGTACACCTTAATTCTTAAGGACTTCCTGTAGTCTATAAGGTGGGAAGAATTGATATAAAGCGTGTGCTTACGTAAGTCAGTTTTTATCACTCTAATAGAAGAAAACATTTCTCTTAACTCAAGTTAGGAAATTATTATACATTTTTATATATCTTTATATAAAAAGTTACAAGAGCAAGCATGTGACACAGGAAATGGAAGAGTAACAGCAGTATTAGAGAATGCATGCTTTTTACAGTGTGTCTAATAAAAAGAACATTTTTCCAACTCAATATCCAGTACTGACATGCAGGGTATTTTCTTAAACTGCCAATCAATCATATTGCTAAATGCTTAATCAAAAATCATTTCTATTAAAGGGTATGAATGGTAAAATACCTGACTTCAAAACTATTTCTGAAACTTAGAATCTTCCTTTGATTAAAAAAAAAAGGAAATGGGAGTATATAGGAAAGACCGAAAAAAAAATTGAGATTTTTCTTATTGCAATCTAGTAATTTTACTTAGTACTTTTGGCTGCATTTAATGACATTACAACAACAGATGTTTATAGTCCATAAAACCTCTAGCTGGTGTTTCCATGGTCCATATTTTCACTTTTCATTGTAGCATGTTCAAAATCACTCAGGAACGCACTATTCTCAAGCAGTCTATATAATGAAAACAATGTACATGTAACACAAAGTTCATCCAAAATTGTGGGTTTTTTTTTCACATATCACACAATGTACAATTATCTAACAAAGACATAAAGCAACATAGAAACAAAGTGAAACCGACAGGAAAAATAAAGTTGGGATAGTCTCAATCAGGAACTAATTTCTTCTTCAAGTTTCCAGTAAATCTCAAAATGTATTTAAAAACTAAGGAGCACTTGGTGGCCTGCAACCAAATTATGAAATGAACATATCATTGTGCAGCGGGGAGGTCTTGCCGAAGTAATAACAAATGTCTGTAATTCTTAAGTTTGGATAAAGGCAGTGGAATGAATTTAGAAATATGTCCACTTTTCATAATTCACTATAGAATTTCCTTTTCACAGTCCCCATGTTTGTATAAATAGTTCTTCTCTGAAAATAAAACACAATTAAAACATTTTCTCCCAATGAAATATGCACACAAATCCACCAATTTATCAAGGTAACATAGAGCACAGAAACGCATTCACCTAATTCAAGAATAGTTGATAGGTTTGAAGAGCTTTGAAGAGATTAACTATCAAGTAAATGTAACTGGAGACAAATTAGTCTAATAGAGACATAGACTATTAAGTGCTAAAAATAAAGCCATTATGTTACCTGATAACAAAAATAGATGTACACATAGACAACTGATATTCATGGAAAGTTTTACATTATCAAGCATTCAAATTTTATATTATAAAATTTGACATAACATGCTGCATTTAATTTGGATGAAGTAAGCTTCATATTCATGCAAAAATAAGAGTGCGTGAATTGTATCAGTACCACCAAATAGTGTATGCATTTTGAGTAGATATTGCCAAATTAATACAATTATTGCCAGTTTTATATGTTGACTTCAGTTATATTGAGAAAGTATTCAATTCTTTAACTATGAGAACCTTGGATTTCTTTTGGCATTTCTTTTAAGAGTTCACCAATTTTTGTATCTTTACCTTAAAGCATATAAAGTTTAATTTATTAACTTAACATCTTTTTAAATTACATTGTATTATAATGCTTGATGGTAAGAATATTAACATGTATTTTAAAGTTATGTCTAAGAATCATCCATCCATCAGCATTGAATCCAGTATGTTTCTAATCATGAAATGTTATGAAACACATATCTCTGGAAATAATGAGTAGATAGCACATTCCCTTAAAAAACTGCAAGACGATTGCAACAAAACAAAACAGAATACAACAAAGTGGGAGAAGGAACCGAGGGCACTTGCTTACCTTGAATTTTCTTTTTAGACCCTAGTTGTGTTGTATTCAGATTCATGTTTGCTTAGAGACCCAATGAGGCAGAACCTGGAATGTTATGGCTATTTCATTCAACAAAGTAATATTTTCACAAAAAAACAAATATGCACACAAATATTTACTTAAAAGCATTCCTAAAATTTCATAAAAGTGTGGAAATAGATTTTTTTTCCATCAGCATGCAAAAATAGCTAATCAACTAAAAATAGGTTTCTGAGGTTATATAATGAATTGAGGAAGTATGAACTTTTATAAAACAACCTAAATGCTAGTAAACATGCAAAGCAAAACAAAATTAGATTGGATTTGGGGATTTAAAATCACTTCTTTTTTTCTAAGTTTAAATTTTCTTTCCTCAAGACTTTTATTAATTTGGAGGCTCATAATACAATATAGATAATATTATCTTCATATCAAAAGGAAAATGTTTTTACTACTCCTTGCCACAATTAAATATAAATGTTTAAGGTTTTAGCATACCATGCTATCAAACACAATTTGTAATATAAGTATTATGTGGTATGTGGGAAAAAGTAAGTATTTTAATGTTCATACCAAAAATATAATGCATTATATCGCAAAATATGTTATTTTACATTAAAATTGTTCAGCAAGATGGGTTAACCACCTTGGTAAGGCAATTAATTCCAAATATCATCTCACATCTTAAAATATAGAAATATTGATAAGAGCAAACTTTATCACCACGTGGAAGAAAATTAGCCATATAAATCTGCAATATAAGTTAACATCAGATCTTTTATAGAAATAAATATTATATATGTATAGAAATAAACGAAATCTCTTTGGTCTGTGTAAGCACACCTATATGTACCTAAATGGGATTTAGGAAAAATATAGAGAGCAGGGCAACAAGGAAAAGAAGAGGCAAACTCTGAAATACTACGGTTTGTCATTAACGAAAGAGAGACTGAAATGGGAAGACAAACTAGAACAGGGTATGCTGGAAGCATCTCAGTCTTCAGGTTATACTTGTCATCAAAAAATCTATAGATACTGACCGCTGGACGGCTTTCTCGTGGCGGGACAGCCTGTGACTCGTGGTGGGCACCTCCTCGATCTCGTCAATGTCACAGGCATCGGCAGCCTCCTGGGAGTAGTTGTGTTTCATGACAAGGATGTTCCTTCTGTTCATGGGCGGGATGAGGGGTTTGACGGGCTGTGGGGGCATCTCGGTCAAGACAGAAGCATCTCTCGTGCTGAGGTTGCTGCGGCTGCCTTTCGCACTGGACAGTTGTGAACCACAGTGATGGTCGTGAATGCATTTGGAAGAGGACCTCCTCAGTTTATGGTAGTTTTCAAAGTCGTCGGCCACATCGGCAAAGTCAGCTGTGGCTCCTGTCCCTCTGAGGGTGCACAGCTCATAGTGAGGAGGCTCAAACACCTCCTGGAAAACTGTCTGGTCAAAGTCCGATTTCCTTTGGACATATTTTTTACGAGGCTGTTTGATCTGCACAATGACAGAAATGATAATAAGGATGATCACAATGCAAGAAGTCACGCCAATGACCGTCCCGCTGGTGTTGGTCAGCTGGTCCAGCAGCCCGGCCTTCCTCTTTTCTACAGGTCCAGGGAGCAAAAACAACAAAAAAACAAAACAAGAAACAACCCACCACGATTAATATGGCAGTCAAAGCGCACATCGAGAACTTCAAGATGAAGTAGGCTGAGCATAAAAATTTTCACTGTCTAAAATGTAAAACGAGTCTTTAAAAGACATAAAGAATTTCACAAGAGCCCTATCTGCTAGCCTCGGAAACAGCGACCACCACCAACCCCGCCATTGCACAGCATCGCTCCCTTAAATGTAATATATGTTTTGGAGGTCTCATAAAACCTTTAGGATGACATCTGGAAATCAACTGGTCATATTTAAAAACAGTACATTCTTCTTCTCGTTGGTGTAAGAAAATGCATACATGCCACCAATGGGAACATGAACATACCCATATTGTTTTGTATTTATTCTTGATGTGGATAACTGAACTCACAGTTTTCTGACATCAAACGATTATGATTACACTTTAAGACAGACACTTCTGGAATGCTGGCATGAGGATTTCTGTGGGTCTTTTTTCCCAATGAAACAGTTTTGGCAAAAATTTTAAAAGTAACATTTAAAGTTTCTGGAAATTGAATGGCATACAGCAAACAGAGCTACATACGTTCAAGAAAATCTACTAAATTTCTTTAAGAACAGGGATAGCTTGTGGCCTTTGAGCTGCTCCACCCTCAGTTCATCCTGATGGTTTCTCTCCCTATTGGCTCCAGTTTGGAGGTACAGCACCCCCCACCCCACCAGCAAGGGCAAACCACCAGCATATCTCTACTCTCTTTCCACCCCCCAGATCCATTCTGCAGATTCTCCATTCCAGGCAGGAGTCGGGGGCCAATGCTGGGCTCTCCCCTCCTCCCTCCAGGCCCCACTGGTAGGATAGAAGGTCTACACCTAGACAGCAGGCTCAGCACACTGGGCTCCAATCACATGTGCCCCAGCTCACTCATAGCGTGAAACTGTCTGAAGGGGCAAGCTGAGAAGACCAGAGGTCCCCATCCTCAGCCAGGGCCTGATTCATGAAGTGGGAGTGTTCCTCCCAGAGAAGTGAGCCGCTGTCCCTGCCTCCATCCCACTGCCCCCATCAGTGCACAGAGAGTGGTGGTGCCCACGGAGAGAGGTGGGCCACAAGAACCAAGGCAACAAATCCGCTTTAACTAAGTAAACCCAATCTCTAACAGTGCTGTCTAAGGTTCTTCACAAAACATTTAATTCCCCTTCCATTCCAAAGCGGTTCCTTGGACACAACACGGATCATTGCCCACATCCTCTAAATAACTGTTGCCAGGCCTGCTTTTCTTGTTGACTCTGTGAGCAATAGGTACTGTGGTAATGCCTCTCTGCTTCAATATTTTAATAGAAGATATTGGACTTTAGGGCTGCCCAGGTGGTAGAGTAGTAAAGAATCCGCCTCCCATTGTAGGAGATGCAAGAGATGCAGGTTCGATCCCTGGGTTGGGAAGATCCCTTGTGGAGGAAGTGGCAACCTGTTCCAGTATTCTTGCCTGGGAAATGCCAAGGACAGAGAAGCCTGGTGGGCTACAGTCCCTGGGGTTGAAAAAGAGTCAGCCACAACTGAGCAACTGAGCGTGCACACACACACTGGACTTTAAGTATGGACACTTATTTGTCCTTTTTTTTTTTTTTCCTTTGCAAATTGGTGAATATAAGATCTGAACAGAAGAGGGTATGTGGTACTCTGAACTTAACCAAAACCTGCATCATTCATAACTAAACCAAGAGTTTTGTTATTCAGTTGCTAAGTTGTGTCTGACTCCAAGACCCCATGGACTGCAGCATGGCAGGCTTCCCTGTCTTTCACCATCTCCCGGAGTTTGCTCAAATTCATGGCTATTGAGTCAGTGATGCCATCCAACCATCTCATCCTCTGTCACCCCTTTCTTCTCCTGCCCTCAGTTTTTCCCAGTATCAGGGTCTTTTCCAGTGAGTCACCTCCTCACATTAGGTGGTGTACAGGCCAGAGAAGGAGGCTGGATCAAAGGAAGATATTCTCATTGGAAAGGAAACAAAGCATTTCAGTAGGAAAACTGAAGTCGAGGTAAGCGGCTTCAGGTACCTGAGGGCCCTAACGTTCCTTGGATACAATTTCACCTCTAGAGTATGTGCACAGTGTCCCGTGAAGACAGACTAGGGTTGATGGAGAGGTGCAGCCACTGACGAGGGAGCTTCTGATAGGAAACCCAACTTGGCCTGAGAAGCTCCAGTGGCCAGTCCACGGTGCTGCAGCTCCAGAAGGGAGATTAGCCAATAAGCATCTCTGTCCATGGAAGTCTCCAGGCAAGACTACTGGAGAGGGTAGCCATTTCCTTCTCCAGGGGATCTTCCCTTCCCAGGGATCGAACCTGCGTCTCCTGCATTGAAGGCAGATTCTTTACCATCTGCGCCACCAGGGAAGCCCATTCAAGTGTAAAAGACAGTTCATTGTGTGTTAAGGAATGCAAAAACAACAAGAATAAAAGCCAAGAAAAAGGCCTACAAATCAATTCTAAAACATATAGGAAGTTGGTAAAGCCAATGTACAATCTATATTTAAGATCGTCTGATGCATACAAACGTTGGATAAGCTTTTTCCCACACTACAGATAGAGAGATTTTGCCAAGTCCAGGGACTCATGATTACCTTTACAATGATTTTCATCCCAAGGGTACACACAGTTCTGGAGTCCATTGCATACCAACGTATTGTTAATACACATGTTACTGTGGCAGAAGAAAGTATTGCCTTCACAGGGAGCTAAAAGAGAAGAAAAAAAATGAAGGAAACAGTTTTAACTGATGTTCAATTGTAAATCACTCACATCACAAACCTAGAAACAAAAAAGATTAGTATGATAATTCGCCGTCAAGTTGAGATAAATGATAAGACCGACATTCCACTTGCAGAAGTGTTGCCATAGCAGTAATTATTTCTTGTGCTACTAACAGAGCTGGCATTCTTCTAGATGTGTTCAGCTTATAAAGCTGGCACAGGAGGTTTTCCATCATAAAAATGAAGCACTTTATCAATGCGAGTTCTTTTTTTTCTTTTTTAACTTTGTGCATTCATTTAGTGAAACTTCACTGATGACCACATGCATAACATTATGCTTTAGACTGAAATTCTGTATGTATAAATTTAACTGTCCTGTTCAAAAAAATTTTAGCTTAATGGAAATATTGAAATACTTTGGAAAGTGTATGCTTACAAAATACTAATGAAGAAACTATATACTAAACCAAACCCTATGATATTATTTAAGCATACGAAAGAAGCAAAGAATATCATGGAAATTCAGAACAAGGGAAAATTAATCTTGAACAACATAAGAAAAATACATATCATTCTCACTGACATTTAGCATGTAATATGGTAATGAAATTAGCCTAGTTCAGTTCAGTTCAGTCGCTCAGTCATGTCCGACTCTTTGCGACCCCATGAATCGCAGCACGCCAGGCCTCCCTGTCCATCACCAACTCCCGGAGTTCACTCAGACTCACGTGCATCAAGTCAGTGATGCCATCCAGCCATCTCATCCTGGATCGTCCCCTTCTCCTCCTGCCCCCAATCCCTCCCAGCATCAGAGTCTTTTCCAATGAGTCAACTCTTCGCATGAGGTGGCCAAAGTACTGGAGTTTCTGCTTTAGCATCATTCCTTCCAAAGAAATCCCAGGGCAGATCTCCTTCAGAATGGACTGGTTGGATCTCCTTGCAGTCCAAGGGACTCTCAAGAGTCTTCTCCCTACTTGGCCTATATTTCACACATTCTACTAACTTTATGTATGATGGCCAATGATCTCTAGATTATAATTCATGTTGGATAAAGTAAGAACTCTAAGAATTATGTAACTTGGTTATAAAAATACAAGAACTAGTGATGTGTCTAATAAAACAAATTCTAATGTTAGATATGACTTCAATATTACAAAAATACATTTCTTTCATTATAGAATAATTGGTTATTTATAACAAATCTCTAGAGTAATACTACACTATGAATTACAGACAGGGCTTTAAAGTATTTTTTGTTTTTGCCTTTTTAATCATCCACATCTCATAAAATATAATTTTAGTGTTTATTTTTGTCAACAATAATTCCATAACCATTTTCAGGACAGGTATCCCCAGAAAAACCCATTAGATACAAAACACAAAATTTACAGTGGTTCATCAGTAAAGGTTTTATCAGTGATCAGTATTATCTAAACAATGCAGTCATGTTATAATTTTCACCTTCAAAACCACAGATTGTGCAGTGGTTTTTTTTTTTAAGGAAAGTTATCTTCTTTAAATGTATTTTCTATATTAATCAAAATTGTTAGGAAAATGCTTTACATAAGGTAAGTTAAAATATTTTAACATTCCCAGAGAAATACTTTCTTTAAATGATCAAGTCTTGAAAATCAAAAGCAACATAACTTGAACCAGGCATTCCTCTGACTCTCCAAGCCCTTCTCCCTGCTGTCCCCCTCATCCCAGACCCCAGGAGAGTTTCTTCTTCCTTCTGCTTGGTTTGCCTCTAAATCCCTTGTTAAATAATGAAAAAGATGTAATTGTCATTTTGAAAAACAGTATTAAAGAGTAGAAAAGATGCAGATACAGTAGTCATTTTGAAAAGTATCAGGCTTAACATTTTATTTGACTCCTGCTTTCAACATGGTGTAAAGCTTTTATAATGCAAAATGTAATGATGTAATCTATTACTGCAAAAGTCTGCTTTTCAGTATGAAACTAACTTTGAATTTCTGTAGTCAACCATTTTGCAGAACCAATATGGTCTGTTTAGCAGATAATGAATGTTGTCAAAATGTGTACACAGAACAAAAAAGGAGTTTTCTGCAAATAGATTATAACAGCTGCAAAATGTAAAAAACACTTACTACCTGATAAATTGCAGTGGTTTTGAAAGTACAACTAATCCATCAAGTAAAGAATACCTTTAAAAGATCATAAATATGCTTTGAAAGAGGAGAAAAAATTGTTAGAATTACTATTAAATAGGATGGGTTTGCTTTTAAAATTTTAAATCTATAGGTAAAGATGGCATCGCATTCTACCAGTGAGGTAGAACAGTTGCTTAGTAAAGGCACTAAAGATTTGGATTCCAAATTCTCCAAAAGTGATTTTGTTTCTGTTTCTGCTACTTAATGAGTCTCAAAAATGTCTTACAAAACACTAATGTGTCAATCAGTTATCATTAAATATTGGTGGTTTGACTGGGAATGGGACAGGGCATCTAGGACTGTCAATAAATCATATTCCTGCCACATTACATGAGATAATTATGCAAATATGCCAGTTAATTGAAACCATCCTCACTTGCAAAAAATTTACTATTCCACTCCTATTTCATTTTTCCTACCTCACCTTCGCTAACATTTATAGAACTACCAGGCAAACAACAAACACAAACAAATAAGCGCCCTGTGCAGTGGCTAAGAAACAAATTATCATAGCTTCTATTCCTTGAACAAAACTAAAGTTTGTCTCATAGACACCAAAAACAAAATAGGATCGGATTCTGAATTGTCTTTATATCATACATCTGAACATTTCTCTCATCTAAAATGTGAATGCACAGGAGTTCATTAAAGATTCTTATTTTTACTTCCTGCTAAACAAAACTAAATGGCAGCTTCCTGCCTCCCAAATCAAGGTATGTTCTCACTGTTCCTTCAAGGATGTCTGAGGACATACACACATTCAGCCCATAAGCGCTTGCCATTGCTCCCCACATGCTCCTGAGACCTTTGGTTCATTGGCCACACTGTTCCCTCCCTTTCTCTGTGTCCTAGAAAAACTCCATCTCTACTCTGCTATCCAAATCCTATCAGGATGAAATTATCCATAGAGTCTTGAAATATCATTCCAATCTATCAGAAAGTTATCTTTGCCTTAAATTCTATTGTACTTTTAATTTCTAAAAGAGTTTAACACTTAGTATAAGTTTTTCATCTTTCCCCATGAGTTCTTTAAGGCTATGGACATGCTTTTTTTTTTGTTGCTTTTTTTTTTTAACAAAAAAAAGTATTTTTAATTTCTTAGTGGGTTAATATTTCTAGGGTTATAGCAAAGAGTCAACAGATATTTTAATTAATTTAATATCAGCTAAACTTTTAAAAGTTTAGCTGGCCAATTTAGCTCTGAATATCCCAGAGAGAGATGATTCTTGCAAGTGTGTTTATTGGTGGAGAATTAACCCTCCAGGTCAACTCTTTAAATACAATAGAAATTGTGATATTCTCAGCAACTAAATCTCATTCATTCATTTGGTTCTCTGACTACTGCTGAAAAAGCACATATTCTATCAATTTTTAGAGGACTTATTCTACTTGAAAATTCAATATACATTGTCAAAAGGGATTGTCTCTTAAAAAACCAACCCCCTTATTTCCTAAAATTATCTTGAAGAAATCAAAGTTTACTTATGTTAGGTAGTTAGAATAGGAAAAGGGGGTCCAAAATGGTGGTGGCTAAAATACAAAGGAGGGAAAAGCCCGTGAAAATAGAACAAAGGAAGGTCCATGGACCCGAGTGAGGACCTCGAGTAAAACAAACAGCCCTCCTGGCTAGCCCAGTTTACATACAGCAGGCTCAGTGGGAGGAGAAAAAATATAAAAAAAAGAGGAGCCAAAATTGAGCCAGGGGCTTCTCTTCATATCTTTTGGGTCGGCCCACCCTCAAGGCCTGAGGATGTATTTTCCATTGCTTTCTAAATAAAACTGAGCTGTAACACTGATTCACGCATTGCTTCAAATCTTTGCTGCAGCGAAACAGTGCCAAGGAAATTACACACTCCCCCGACACATAAGAAAGTGGCAGCTAATAAAGTAACCCTCAAAATTCAAAGTATTTCACACAGGTAGAGTCTACGATCAGAAATCTACTTATTTCCAAGGATCAAGCCAATGAAAACTGTGAGCACAGGTCAGGTATTTAGCAGATTTTCTCTCAGGTTATGAAGAGGATTCCTTGGCACGTTTTTCCCCACTGCTTTCTCCTCCTGTCCTTCAGCTCCTCACTCCACCTATGCCACTGCTTACAAAGTATTGGGCAGGTCATCATCTTTCCATTTCTGAAAGCTGTGCCTGAAATCATTAGCTAAGATTGGGACTCAAACCCTCGTGGCAGGGACTCTGTGCTATGCTTAGTCACTTAGTCATGTCTAACTGGGACTTCAGACTGGCCAAAAATCCACGATGCCTGGCTTCAGGACCTAATGAACCTCAGGCCCTTGATGCCTTATTGAAAAAAACTCAGTGAGAGACACAGTGATAGGTAAGATGTGGATTTGTTCGGATTCAGAGAGAAGCACACTCAGAGTGTGGGCCATCACAGAGGGGAGCGGCTGTGGAATGTGATGTGGTTAGTTTTTGTGGGCTGGGTGATTTCATACGCTAATGAGTGGGAGGATCAGTCCAACAATTGGGGCACCACCCACTTCTCAGTCTTTCCACAGTGCCTTGGAACTGTGTTGGCACCTCTGGGTGTGTCATTTAGCTTGCAGATTGAGGATCAAGGTTTAGTTGAATTTGACTAGTCATCTTGGACCCATCTGATTTTAATCAGTTTATGTTATGCCCTTGGGCTTTGTCATTTTTTCAAAAGTTGGGCCCTGCCCCCTTCCCTCCTGATTCACGCTCTTTTCCTGAGCCCCTTCTGGGCTCACAATGTTGCCTTTCCAATCTTCTGCAGGGACAACCAGAAAATAGCTGGCCCTTGGGAGAGAAATACCATATAATATCCAATCTTTCTAGATATTCAGGCCTTTGTCTTCCATGTTTCTTACAACATGTGCATCAATAAAATTTCTCAGTGAACCCACTAGGGCAGATGACAGGCACACAATTGCCTGCTAAAAGTCCATCTATTGGTGATATCTCTTCAAGGGCAATTGGGCTTATAGGGATAATGTTTGCCATTTTGGGAGTTAGCCCTGCAGGCCATTTGGACCCAAATCCTTACCACGCTTCTCCTAAAGTTACATAGGAGACATACCCCTGGATCAAATCTCCACTCTACTTTCATGGAACATCTAGTTTGTTGCCTCTTATCAATTTGTTCTTAAGCCACATCCTAACTCCTACAACCAAGACTCTGCCCCCTTGTAGGCAACATTGCTCCACTCAGCCTATTATTAAAATACTCTTAAGGCCCCTAACAGGACCAGATAACCCACTCCTTTGTCATTACTTCTATTACCTAAAGTGGATCTATGGCAATAAAGTGTTTACCATTGGAAACACCCTAAACTGCTCTTATGGAGGACTAGGGGAAGAAATCAGTGATTTACGTTTCCTCAGAGCAATAAGAGGATAAGGCTTATGGCTGTTTTACCAGGTTCCCAGTCTCAGGGCACAGGCTTGGATTGCTTTACATCATGGTATCTATTCCCATCCCCAGTGGACAAACCAGCATAGAGTTAAGATTACAACCCCTTAATCCTTCCCAGCACTGGTCATACTAGAGACCTTCGAGATGCCCAACCCCAGCCTGGGGATCCCAGGAGGTCAACCTGCCTCGACCTGCCTAGGGATCTGATCCCTGGGTGGTTGACATGCCTCAGCCTGCTTGGGGACGCACCAGCCTGGGGTCCCAGAAGATCAACATGCCTCAGCTGCCCAGGGAATCAATTCTCTGGAGGCCAACATGCCTCCACCTGCTGGGAGACCTGCACCCTGACTCAGGATGCCCGGCTCTCAGGTTGCAGCAATACTGGGGAGGATAAGCTTCAGACTCACCGCTAAGGAAGTCCACCTAAGGAAATAGAAGGAGGCCTATTAGCTGGGACTGTGCCTGGTCTCAGCGATAACTGAGGAGTCCAACGAGAACCCCATTGCTTTTCTGGAGAGTCTAAAAGAGGCCCTCCAAAAGTTTATCCATCTGGACTTAGACTCTTACAAGGGACAGGTGATTTTAAAGGACACATTCCTGTCCCCATGTGCATCTGGTATCAGGATAAAGTTACAACAGCTCCAGCAGTAGGATCCTGCTGCCTCTTCAGATGAGATGGTCCAGATAGCCACCAATACCTTTTATAACAGAGAACAGGAGAGAGAGGCCAAGGCCCAGAAGAGGGAGAGAAGGCAAGAGACAAGGCATGCCTAGATGCTGGCCACCCTCCAGGGAAGCCCTATGGCAAACCCCGAGTCCTTGAAGGACAAGGCACAGGGCAAATGCCTAATCTGTAGACAGGTGAGACATTGGGCCAAAGAGTGTCAAAACCATGACAAGTCTCATAAAACGGCTTGCTACAAATGCTATTAATTGGGACACTGGGCGGCACTCTGGCCTCAGGACTCAAGACTCTCAAGGTCAAATGCCAAGCCTTCCCTCATGATGGTTCAAGAGGACTGAAGCAGCCCGTTCCAGCCAGCCCGCCTGTCACAGATAATCATCAACAGGGCTGGAACCAAAAGTGCAACTGGACTTGGCAGGTAGATCCGAGAATTTCTTGGTTGACACAGGGGCTACCTACTCTGTCCTGACCTCCATCTTCACAGCCTTCTCCACGCAAAGCTGTACCATTTTGAGGGCTACAGGAAAAAACAATTACAAAAAGATTCACCTGAGCACTTCTTTGTTTCTGGGATGGACAACTATTTTCCCATCAGTTTCTTGGTTCCTGAGTGTCTTACTCCCTTAATGGGAAGAGATCTTTCCCTGCCTTCGAAATCTTGCAGCAATTGCAGTCCTGATAGAAGATACTTTAAAATTCTCTTCTGGGGGCAAACTAACTATTTTTACCAGCCACCAAGTGAAACAACTCCTGAATGGGAGAGGCCATTTATGGATGTCTGATCAAAGGAACCTCAGATATCAAGTATAGCTCATGGAAAATCCAGGTCTCACTATATCCACTTGTGAGGTTTTTAACCCAGCCACCCTCCTGCCTACCCCTGAAGGCTCTCTCCCCTTTCACTGTTGCCTAGAAACCTTGGGCCACTGGACAAAACCCTGAGAGGGATTGTCAGAAGATCCTCTGACCAATCCTGAGGAAATCTGGTACAACGATGGAAGTAGCTTTGTCTTAGATGGAAAAAGAAGAGCCGAGTATGCAGTAGTCTCTAATTTTGAGACCATAGAGGCTAAGCCTTTGCCACCAGGTACTTCGGCCCAGTTAGCTGAGCTCATGGCCCTGACTCGAGCTTTAGAGCTGGGAAAAGGAAAAAGAGTAGCCATTTACACTGACTCCAAGTATGCCTTTCTGGTGCTACATGCACATGAAGCTATTTGGAAAGAAAGAGGCCACTTGACCACCCAATTGTCCCTAATCAAATATGGTGATCAAATCCTCAGGCTTTTAGAGGCAGTTCATCTGTTCAGTCTCCCACTGTAAAGGACACCAAAAAGGGAGCATGGAAGTGGCACGAGGGAACCAAGCAGCTGATCAGGCAGCTAGAAGAGCAGTATTACAGAACAATGACCTAATAGGGGTTGTCACCTTACTTCCACAGACTAATTTACCAGAAACTCCATCATATACTGAAGGTGAGACTCTTAAAGCTAAGAGTGAGGGCCTTCAAGAGGATCATATGGGGTGGTTTCAAAAGGAGGGACTCCTTTTTCTGCCTGGACCCTCCAATAGAAGTTGGCTAACTCTTTACATGCCACCACTCATTTAGGGGAGAAGGCACTCCAAAGATTACCACAAAGGTTCTTCAGAGGAACAGGCCTCCAAACAACTATAAGGCAAGTGGTTTCTTCTTGTCCCACTTGCCAATTAAACAACTCCTGAGGAGCTCAAAAACCCCAGCTAGCCCAGCCCATCCAACAATGTGGAGCCTACCCAGGAGAGGACTGGCTGATGGACTTCACCCAGATGCCAGTTTCTTAAGGGCATAAATACCTATTAGTCATGATAGATACATTCACAGGATGGATTGAAGGCTTTCCCACCTGGACTGAGAAGCCTGAGGAGATGGTAAAAAAAAAAAAAAAATGCTCCATGAAATCATTACAAGATTTGGTCTGCCTGGGTCATTACAAAGTGACAATGGGACATCATTTAGTTCTAAAGTCACCCAAGGGGTCTGTAAAGCATTGCTACTGCTACTGCTGCTAAGTCACTTCAGTCATGTCCAACTCTGTGCGACCCCATAGACAGCAGCCCACCAGGCTCCCCCGTCCCTAGGATTCTCCAGGCAAGAACACTGGAGTGGGTTGCCAGTTCCTTCTCCAATGCATGAAAGTAAAAAGTGAAAGTGAAGTTGCTCAGTCATGTCCAACCCTCAGCGACCCCATGGACTGCAGCCTTCCAGGCTCCTCCGTCCATAGGATTTTCCAGGCAAGAGTACTGGAGTGGGGTGCCATTGCCTTCTCCACTCTAAAGCATTGGGCATTACTTATTATTTCCATTTTGCCTGGAGGCCTCAGTCTTCAGGAAAAGTAGAAAGAGCCAACCAGTTCTTAAAATCAGGGATAAAAAAGATAACTGGGGAGACCTCCCTGGGATGGAAGGAGGCTTTACCAATAGCTCTCCTCCATACCTGTATTGCCCCTAAGGAACAGAGTGGTCTTAGTCCTTATGAGATGCTACATGGGAGACCTTTTGTTTATGCCAATGACTTCTTCTTAGATCCAGAGGCTCAGATCCTCTGGTCTTATACCATGGCCGTTGGACAAGTCCAACAATTTATATGCTTGTGGGGTGTCAACCAGCACCCTAAAGATTCTAAGAGCCACCATTATATGCTCCAGGGACTCAAGTCCTAATTAAAATCTGGAAAGATGGGTCCCTAAAGGCTCCACTCCAGCCCACATGGAAGGGCCCCTACCCTATAATACTTTCTACCCTCACAGCAGTCAAGGTTCCAGGACACAACTCCTGGACTCACTACTCATGAGTCAAACCATGGAGAGAAACAGAATAGGGCTCTCAGTTTACCTGTGAGCCCCTGGGAGATCTCAGATACCTACTCAGAACTACAGATGAGTGCCATTCTAATGAACACCCCCAAAATTAAGTTTCTGGGGGTAAGATTTCTCAGGACAGCTCTAAAGAGCCAACACAGCTTGGCAGGGGTTGCACTCCATAATAGACAGGAGATAGATCTCCTGAAGAAGGAGGGACTTAAGCCATCTTGAATGAGATGTGTTGTTTCTGGGTAAATACCTCCAGCTAAGTTAAAGAAAGTCTCATAGTCCTCAAGAAAAACATTCTAGATACTACAGGACCTCAGAGAACAAGCTGGAGAGTTCTTGGGGTGGCTAAGTCTCTTTTTTGGAGATCCTTCTCCTGGCGTGGAGGGAATTTGGAGTTGGTTAATGCCCCTACTAATCCTTGTTATCACCATATTGATGCTGCTTATGATTGCTCCGTATATTACCAATCGTCTGACGCTTACTCCTTGGAAGAAAAGTTATGACCAACCTAGATAGTATATTCAAAAGCAGAGACATTACTTTGCCGACTAAGGTCCGTCTAGTCAAGGCTATGGTTTTTCCTGTGGTCATGTATGGATGTGAGAGTTGGACTGTGAAGAAGGCTGAGTGTCGAAGAATTGATGCTTTTGAACTGTGGTGTTGGAGAAGACTCTTGAGAGTCCCTTGGACTGCAAGGAGATCCAACCAGTCCATTCTGAAGGAGATCAGCCCTGGGATTTCTTTGGAAGGAATGATGCTAAAGCTGAAACTCCAGTACTTTGGCCACCTCATGAGAAAAGTTGACTCATTGGAAAAGACTTTGATGCTGAGGGATTGGGGGCAGGAGAAGAAGGGGACGACAGAGGATGAGATGGCTGAATGGCATCACTGACTCAATGGATGAGAGTCTGAGTGAACTCCGAGAGTTGGTGATGGACAGGGAGGCCTGGCGTGCTGCGATTCATGGGGTTGCAAAGAGTCGGACACGACTGAGCGACTGAACTGAACTGAACTGAACCCATTTTGTCTCTGTCCAGGCCAAAAGGCTACAATGCGCAGCGCCAGTTTAACAAGGACATATAAAACTATAGCTGACCACAAAAATCATCACTCACCCTTAGATGGACACCACTATAAGGACTCTGAGGATTGAGACTAGCAAGAGGGAGAGGTCCAATGATGTCTGCCATCCAGTTCAGCAGGAAGTAGCCAGAGAGACCTTGATGCACCTATTCCCAAAGAACTGGGCCTCCTAGCTCTTGAGGGGGGAATGTTAAGTAGTTAGAATAGGAAAAAGGAGACCAAAATGGAACACATATAAGGGAAAAGCCCGCAAAAATAGAACAAAGGAAGGTCTGAGGACCAGAGTGAGGACCTCAGGTAGAACAAACAGCCCTCCTAGCTAGCCCAGTTTATACAGGTCAGGCTCAGAGGGAGGAGAAAAAAACATATAAAAAGAGGAGCCAAAATTGAGCTAGGGGCTTTTCTTCACATCTTTTGGGTCGGCCTGCCCTCATGGCCCGAGAATGTATTTTCCTTTGCTTTCTAAATAAAACTGAGCTGTAACACCGATTCACCTGTTGCTTCAAATTCTTGCTGCAGCGAGACAGAATCGAGGAAATTACACACTCCCTCGACACATAATAATGTAACTAATAAAGTAACCCTCAAAATTCAAAGTATTTCACAAAGGCAGTTCCTATGATCAGAAATATACTTATTTCTGGGACTAGGTCTTCTGTTGCTTTCAGAATAGCATACATAGCCTCATATTGTTGTTAAAACCCAAGTACATAGAAGAAAGAATTTGCATTGCATTTGGTGTCTGAATTATTTAAAAGCATATTTAGACATAATGAGTGTAGCGATTGTGCTTCATCAGAAGGATTTATCAACATCACCATTTTATCATCCAATCTAACCCTAAGTATTCTTTTGAGAAAAACCAGAAACTGAATGTACTGAAATATTCCATGAGCCAAAAGATGCCTTATGTGTAAGCACAGCAGTGCTCTGGATTTAATCATTCATAGAATGATATTTCTAGACATAGAAAATGGATATTTTAACCCCAAGTCTTTCCAAACTGTTTCCTCTTCTCTCCTGCATGGACAGATAAAGATGATTGTGTAAAGCACCCTTTTTGGACCAGGTTAATTGTCCATGAACTTGAAGCTTAGAGAGTGCTTCTTCAGGCACTTGGTCCTGGGGTTGTAGAGTACTAACACTACAGAGGGTAGGGCAGCAACTCAGACTTAAGGAGTGATAATCCCTAAGGAGAGATCACTTTTTTCAACAATACTCACTCAGTTACCACATCTATAGAACAGGGAGGCAGGTTGTTATTGTTTAGTTGCTAAATTGTGTCTGACTCTTCTGCGATCTCATGGACTGTAGCCTGCCAGGCTCCTCTGTCCATGAGATTTCCCAGCCAAGAATACTGGAGTGGGTTGCCATTTCCTTCTCCAGGGGATCTTCTTGATCCGGGGGTCAAACAGCAGTCTCCTGCATTGGCAGGATGATTCTCTACCACTGAGCCACCAAGGAAGCCCCATATATTCTGTTACCTGCGGACAACATGCTCCTTCTTGACGTTCAAGGCAAATGAAGCTATGTGACTGAATTACGGCCAGCTGCATGTTAGCTGTCTGCTAGCTGCTGGTGGTGGCTGCATGTGAGACCCAGTTTCCCTGGTTTTAGGATCCACCACAGCCCCATATCCCAAGATGACCTCCTGGCGTTACCCTGCTGAAAAGTGTATGTTTAACCGTGTTTAATCCAACTATCTATAATTTTATTTGTATACCTCTTAAAGAGACAACATACACACAAAAAAACTCAAAAACAAAAGTTTGGCAAGTGTTGCTCCAATGTTAAAAAATCATTATAGTGGTAGGATTCTTAATTCTTAAGGTGTCATGGAGTAGTAGGGAAACTACTGAGGTATAAAGTTGGGTGGAAAATAAGGATACAAATTGTTTTAAATTATAATCTCACATGCAAATACATATATGAAAACCTTTACTGGAAATATTAAGCTAAAACGCTAGCAATGACTACCTCTAGGATATTTATAAGTTATATTTGGATTTTGCTGGGAAACTTTTTCATATATACATATACACACAAATAATTACTTTTAGGATTGGGAAAATCTGATGATTTTTCATGAAAAAAAGTCAAATGTTAATCCAAACAAGTCTATTTTATCTTTCAAATTTTAAGAAATAAAAGACTTGCTTTCAAATAACATTAATATTTTATTATATTCAAAGATAATGAACTACATATTTCACTGAATTCATTTCTTTCTTTTGGAAATTATTTTTTGTTGATATTTTTAAATCCTCTTATGTTCCCATTCTTACCATTAGGTGGCAAGCGTTTACCATTTTTTGGTGAAATAGTCATTCAGTCCTTCCAGATGCTTATATTACGAATGCATCTGAGACAAATAACGTTTACATCTATATACATGGCTGATTGTTAAGGAATAAAAACTTGATCAGGAGACAACAAAATGAATTTTTTGGCATATTTGAATTAGGTAAAAGAGGACAAGAGGAAGAAGGGCAGTCAAACACCCAAAATTAAATTTATTTAAAAATATGATAATCACAAAACATATATTTTATAGTGTTAATCATAGATCTATCATCATTTTTCAGTACCATGTCACATGCTTTGAGTACTGCTCCAATTCTGTAATTAGGTGCCTGCTAAGTCGCTTCAGTTGTTTCCAGTTCTTTGAGACCCCATGGACTGTAGCCCACCAGACTCCTCTGTGCATGAGATTCTCCAGGCGAGAACACTGGAGTGGGTTGCCATTTGCTTCTCCAGGGCATCTTCCCAGATGCAGGGACTGAAACCACATCTCTTATGCCTCCTGCATTGGCAGGCATGTTCTTTACCACTAGCACAACCTGAAGATACTTAATTCATAACTGCTGGTTAATGCACCAACACTAAAGTTCATTCTATTCAGGTTATTTCTTTCTTCACCCACTACATTTCTTTTCAAGCCCAGAAATCCACTAAATATGACTCAGAGAATATTAAAAAAAAATGGAAATAAAAACTGTCAGATATCTCTCTGAAACATTGATATTTCAAATACCTGTGCTTTCTGGTTAATAAAATTATCATTTGGTAGATCAGTTCAAAATCAAAATTACATTGTATTTCATCAAGAAAATTTGGAAATAGAAGTGATGCTTGATCCTATTTTTCTTTAAAAATTATTTTTATCATCTGGGGCTTCCCTGGTGGCTCAGTGGTAAAGAATCCACCTGCCAGTGCAGGAGGCATGGGTTCGGTCCCTGATCCAGGAAGATCCCACATGAAAGGAGAAATTAAGCCCACGCGCCACAATTATCGAGCCTGTGCTGTTAGGCCTGTGCTTGCAGAAAGAGAAGTCACCGCAATGAGAAGTGTGCAGACCAATGGTTTTTTTTTGGGGGGGGGAAGGATTTCCTCTAGTGGGAATACCTCTTCCCTTTTTTCCTGGTGGGAAAAACTGAAGTCGCTCCTCCCACCAAAAAAAATTTCCTATTCAGTGTACCCTTTGCTACAACCTTCACGTTTCATTCCAGTGTCTCTGAGCTAAGTCATGGAATGCCGTTGGTAATGTAAACGACTATGAGAATGCAAACTGTGTCCTTAGAGGATGCAGAAAACCCAGTATTCTTGCCAGGAGAACCTCATGGTCAGAGGGTCTAGGGGGTCACAAAGAGTTGGACACGACTTGCGATTGAACAACCAACCACAACTAGAGAAAAGCCCTAGAGGTAACAAAGATCCCGCATAGCCAAAAATAAATAAATAACTTAAAAAAAAAAAAAACTAACTCAAAAAAATCATTTTATCATCTAAAAACTGATTGGGGTTTACAGTCCCCCATTTCTGGATTATAGGAAACAGGCTCCATTCAGCCTCCAGGACCTTCCCTGAGTTCCCAGGAGCAGGTTTAAACAGATGCTAATTAGGGAAGAGAGGAACAGTCAGAAGAAACAATGGTGCAACCTTGGGGCAGAGTTCAGGTTCCCCCTCCAGGGATATACTTAACAGTATCTCTGAGCTGTTTCCCAGATACTAAAACCCCCACCAGGTGGGAGAAATTAACAGCAGGATGCCCCGATGCCTACCAGCGTGTCTACTCCAGACTGACTGGAACTGAAGGTTGATGATGCTGATATTCACTTAACTCCTCACCAGCCCATTAGAACAATGTTCATGAGCTGATCACACCCTTTTTGAATCAAACTCCTCATTACCCCCTCCAGGTCAGGACACATTTTGAAGGCATTAGCCTGCTGAGGCCCCCTTGCCTGGCAAAGCAGTAAAACTGTTCACCTACTTCACCCAAAGCTCTCTGTCTCCGAGACTTAAATGAGTATCTGAGTTTGTGTGTGTGTTAGTCACTCAGTCGTGTCTTACTCTTTGCGATCCCATGAACTATAGCCCACCAGGTTCCTCTGTCCATGAAATTCTCCAGGCAAGAATACTGCAGTGGGCTGCAATTTTCTTCTCCAAAGAGCCTGAATTTGCCTTCATTCTCAGGGGCTCATTCTTCTGACTCGTATCTGAGATAAGGGTTTATTTTGTGCATCCAGACTCCAGGTAACTTCCCCACTTTGCATCTTAATTACCTTCTCAAATTGTACATGGCTGGATGGGCTCACAGAATACATTACCACCCCACTCCTCTTAATCACTCCCTGCCTCAATTCTGCCTTCACACACCCTCCTGATGTGAATACTGGCACCTCCTCAGCTCCAGGCTAAAGTTTTAGGGTCATATTTGGATTCTCTCTGCCCTGATACCCTCAACAAACTGTCCTGTAGGTCTGCCAGCTCTCTCTCAGCTCCAGTAATGTCTCCACTGGTATGACGGAATCTTCTTTCACTGATGGTCTCCTACATGGATCCATGGAGACAGCAAACAGAGAAGCCTTGGACATTTAAGTGTAAATCAGGTGGAGGTTTTCAGGAGTCCTTTTTCATTTCAGTTCAGTTGCTCAGTCATGTCTGACTATTTGTGACCCCATGGACTGCAGCACGCCAGGCTTCCTTGTCCATTACCAAATCCCAGAGCTTACTCAAACTCATGTCCATAGAGTCAGTGAGGCCATCCATCCATCTCATCCTCTGTTGTCCCCTTCTCCTCCTGCCTTCAATCTTTCTCAGCATCAGGGTCTTTTCCAATGAGTCAGTTCTTCACATCAGGTAGTGGTTTCAGCCTCAGCATCAGTCCTTCCGATGAATATTCAGGACTGATTTCCTGTAGGATGAACTGGATTGATCTCTTTGCAGTCCAAGGGACTCTCAAGAGTCTTCTCCAACACCACAGTTCAAAAGCATCAGTTCTTGGGTGGTCAGCTTTCTTTATAGTCCAAATCTCACATCCATACATGACTACTGGAAAAACCATAGCTTTGACTAGACCGACCTTTGTTGGCAAAGTAATGTCTCTGCTTTTGAATATGCTGCCTAGGTAGGTTATAGTTTTTCTTGCAAGGAGCAAGTGTCTTTTAATTTCATGGCTGCAGTAACCATCTCCAGTGATTTTGGAACCCAAAACAAGGAAGTCTGTTTCCATTGTTTTCCCATCTATTTGCCATGAAGTGATGGGACCAGATGCCATGATCTTTGTTTTCTGAATGTTGAGTTTTAAGCCAACTTGTTCACTCTCCTCTTTCATGTTCATCAAGAGGCTCTTTAGTTCTTCACTTTCTGCCATAAGGGTGGTGTCATCTGCATATCTGAGGTTATTGATATTTCTCCCAGCAATCTTGATTCCAGCTTGTACTTCATCCAGCCTGGCATTTCTCATGATGTACTCTGCATATAAGTTAAATAAGCAGGGTGACAATGTACAGCTTTGACATACTCCTTTCCTGATTTGGAACCAGTCTGTTGTTCCATGTCCAGTTCTAACTGTGTCTTCTTGACCTGCATACAGATTTCTCAGGAGGCAGGTCAGGTGGCCTGGTATTCCCATCTCTTTCAGAATTTTCCACAGTTTGTTGTGATCCACACAGTCAAAGGCTTTGGCATAATCAATAAAGCAGAAGTAGATGTTTTTCTGGAACTCTCTTGCTTTTTTGACGATCCAGCAGATATTGGGAATTTGATTTCTGGTTTTTCCTCCTTTTCTAAATCCAGAATGAACATCTGGAAGTTCATGGTTCACATACTGTTGAAGCCTGGCTTGGAGAATTTTGAGCGTTATTTGACTAGTGTGTGAGATGAGTGCAATTGTGCGGTAGTTTTGGCATTCTTTGGCATTGCTTTTCTTTGGAATTGGAATGAAAACTGACCCTCTCCAGTCCTGCAGCCACTGCTGAGTTTTCCAGATTTGCTGGCATATTGAGTGCAGCATGTTCACAGCATCATTTCTAGAATTTGAAATAGCTCAACTCGAATTCTATCACCTCCACTAGCCACAGCATGAAAAAGTAAAAAGGTTGACACTGAAAGATGAACTCCCCAGTTCGGTAGGTGCCCAATATGATACTGGAGATCAGTGGAGAAATAACTCCAGAAAGAATGAAGAGATGGAGCCAAAGCAAAACAACACCCAGTTATGGATGTGATGGGTGATAGAAGTAAAGTCTGATGCTATAAAGAGCAATACTGCACAGGAAACTAGAATGTTACATCCATGAATCAAGGCAAATTGGAGGTGGTCAAACAGGAGATGGCAAGAATGGACAATGACATTTCAGGAATCAGTGAACTAAAACGGACTGGAATGGGTGAATTTAACTCAGATGACCATTATATCTACTACTGTGGGCAAGAATCCCTTAGAAGAAATGGTGTAGCCATCATAGTACTTGGATGTACTATGTACAATGTACATAGTACAATGTAGTACTTGGATGTACAATGTAGTACTTGGATGCAATCTCAAAAATGACAGTATGATCTCTGTTCGTTTCCAAAGCTAACCATTTGATATCACAGTAATCTAAGTCTATGCCCCGACCAGTAATGCTGAAGGAGCTGAAGTTGAATGGTTTTATGAAAACCTACAAGACCTTCTAGAACTAACACCCCAAAAGATTACCTTCTCATCATAGGGGACTGGAATGCAAAAGTAGGAAGTCAACAGCTCCCTGGAGTAACAGGCAAATTTGGCCTTGGAATACAGAATGAAGCAGGGCAAAGGCTAATAGAGTTTGCCAAGAGAACACACTGGTCAGAGCAAACACCCTCTTCCAACAACACAAGAGAAGACTCTACACATGGACATCACCAGATGGTCAATACCGAAATCAGACTGATTATATTCTTTGCAGCCAAAGATGGAGAAGCTCTATACAGTCAACAAAAACAAGACCAGAGCTGACTGTGGCTCAGATCATGAACTACTTGTTTCCTAATTCAGACTTAAAGTGAAGAAAGTAAGGAAAACCTCTAGACCATTCAGGTATGATGTAAATCAAATCCCTTACGATGATACAGTGGAAGTGAGAAATAGATTTAAGGGCGTAGATCTGATAGATAGAATGCCTGATGAACTATGGAATGAGGTTCATGACACTGTACAGAAGGCAGTGATCAAGACCATCCCCAAGAAAAGAAATGCAAAAAGGCAAAGTTGTCGTTTGACAAGGCCTTACAAATAGCTGAGTAAAGAAGAGAAGCTAAAGGCAAAGGAGAAAAGGAAAGATATACCCCTTTGAATGCAGAGTTTCAAAGACTAGCAAGGAGGATAAGAAAGTCTTCCTCAGGGTTCAATGCAAAGAAATAGAGGAAACAATAGAATGCGAAAGACTACAGATCTCTTCAAGAAAATTAGAGATACCAAGGGAACATTTCTTGCAAAGATGGGCACAATAAAGGACAGAAATGTTTTGGACCTAACAGAAGCAGAAGATATTAAGAAGAGGGGGCAAGAATACACAGAACTATACAAAAATGATCTTCATGACCCAGATAATCACGATGGTGTGATCACTCACCTAGAGCCAGACATTCTGGAATGTGAAGTCAAGTGGGCCTTAGGAAGCATCACTCCCTTTTAAAACACTCCAAAACCTTCCCAGTAAAGTGAGATAAAATCCCAAACTCCTTAGCACCGACTGTGTGTTTTGGGGTTTCTTCTGGCACACGGATGCGTGCTTAGTCTCTAAACTGTCTCTTTGGTACCCCATGGATGGTAGCCCGCCAGGCTCCTCTGTCCATAGGATTTCTAGGCAAGAATACTGGAGTGGGTTGACACTTCCTCCTCTAGAGGATCTTCCCAACTGATGGACTGAACCCGTGCCTCCTGCATTGCCGGCAGATTCTTTCCTACCGAGCCACCTGGGAAACTCCTTTTCCTTACCCCAGGTCTTACCCAGCTTCTTCCTGAGCTCCAGGGTTGCCCAAACCACCCAGGGCACTCATGTCCACATCATTCACCAGCACATTACCTCATATTGTGTTTTTCCACAATTCTTAACAGGGTTTATCTTTTTAAATTAACTCACTCCACATCATTAGCTTCCTTTTATAAAAATGAGAAGCAAGGGACTTGTTCTCACTGCCTTATCACTGGGGCGCAGAACAACAGGTTCTATATTATAGGTCCTTAAATACTTGCTAACTAGATATCAGAGCAAAACTCCTTTAAGTAGTAAAATGGACATGAAGTGCCGTCTTCTCATTAAATTCTAACAATGCTTTTAATTTCTAAGGAATAGCTAAATTTTTCTTATGCATTTGATGGAAAAAAAATGTCTAAAACATCAGAGATCCCAATTATGAGTAAGCATCTGAGTCAACGTTCAGGACTCAAAAACTATATTAAAAAATGTGTAACTTGCTGCTAAGTATGATTTTTAATGGTGAGATCAGAATTATAGAAAAAGAACAGGAAATGCAAGCACATATACATACACATATACATATATATATATAGCCATTAGAATTGCCTCCTAAAACAAACGTTTTGTTTTGCCCAACATGAATGGAATAATTTCCCTGCCACCATACTTTAAACATGAAAGGTATCTTGGGCTATGCCATTAGAGGAAGTGCCATTTTACTTGAAAAATGCTGACTAGATTTGAGGCCAGATATAGATTTGTGCATCTTCTCTTCATCTCTTTTATCATCTTCATATTTTTTTTGAAAAATCAATATCTGCTTCCAAAACTCTATGTTCCAATGTGACTTAGTTATCAGTCAAGATATCCAGTATTTTTATCAAGCTATAGCTTAATCTTTTCTTTTCTAATACAAGAAGTTCTCTCCACAATCTAATCCCAGTCACATTTATTAGATCCCCAAATGTTTCCTCTAAAATTGCATATTCCTACAGTTCTAAGAGATATGCTATTACAAAAAGAGAAGCATCTTGATGAGAATATTATAATGCATGGAGAGAGACCACTTCCGGTCCTCACAGAGGGCACTGACCACTTCATGATTTATCCATTCCATTTGATGCCAAGAAATCATTTCATAGTTTTATACTGCAATTATGTCTGCATTGGGTCAAGTATCTGATGATTTATGCATTGTGTGCAATTAGATATCACTCTAGTTACAATAACTAGGATATTATATTTCTCTGGGGTCTGCACTTTGATTATTAGGACTTGGGTGTGGGGACCCGGGCTTGTTTTCATAGGTGATGAACACACGTCTGCAGCAGTTGTTCGTATAGACTCATCATTCTGTTAAAGACATTAATGCATATTTGTTTTCATTATTGAACATGCCAACTCCCCAAAGGAGGACTTTCAGTGTTGTTGTTGTTTAGTCACTCAATCACAACCGACTCTCTGCCAATCTTTGGACGGTAGCCTGCCAGGCTCCCCTGTCCATGGGATTTCCCAGGCAAGAATTGGAGTAGGTTGCCATTTCCTTCTCCAGGAGATCTTCCTGACTCAGGGATAGAACCCAAGTCTCATGTGCTTCCTACACTGGCAAGCAGGTTTTTACCACTGAGCATCCAGGGAAGGCCAGAACTTGGAGTAAATAAGAATTAAAGCCAGGCATCAATGGAGACCATAGCCTCAGGCTTGCAATTCTGTTAATTCAAAGACTAACGAATTACTGGGTTACTGGTCTTAATCTTTTAAAAATACACAAACTCACCACAGTGATGAATGAAGATCTGTATCAGGACAACGTCAAGTTACACTTTAATCTACCTTATAATTGGTCATTTGCTCCCTCTAGCACTTATAATTTTCTTTCCTTGATGAAATACATATAGACTATAATGCCGACAAAGGTCTGTCTAGTCAAAGCTATGGTTTTTCCAGTAGTCATGTATGGATGTGAGAGTTGAACCATAAAGAAAGCTGAGTGCCAAACAAACGATGCTTTTGAATTGTGCTGTTGGAGAAGACTATTGAGAGTCCCCCTCAAACCAGTCCATCCTAAAGGAAACCAGTCCTGAATATTCATTGGAAGGACTGATGCTTAAGCTGAAACTCCAATACTTTGACCACCTGATGTGAAGAACTGATTCATTGGAAAAGATCCTGATGCTGGGAAAGATTGAAGGCAGGAAGAGAAGGGGACAAGGGAGGATGAGATGGTTGGATGGCACCACTGACTCTATGGACATGAGTTTGAACAAGCCCTGGGATTTGGTGATGGACAGGGAAGCCTGGTGTGCTATATGTAGTCCATGGGGTCGCAAAGAGTCAGACACGACTGAATGACTGTACGGAACTGAACTGATGATGATTTTTGATCTCAGCACATGACCCAAACTTGTAAATGTGTTTGGCCTAGACTTTCCTAGAGGGAAAAGTAAATATTATAGTTTTGATTTGATTGCTATCAAAATTTTTTGGTGTATTTTTCCAGAGTGTTACTGAGCTCTGTGCACTTTTATAGTAATAATCAAATTACAATCTACACACTTTTTTTTCATTTTAGGATCCATTAAATTTAGCTTATTGAGGTGATATGGTAATTTACTTGTGCATTATAAAATGGAGAATTTGTACTACCTAGGACAGAATGCAGACTGGGTACCAGAAGCAGCTGGCAGGCCAAACCATGTTCCAGACAAGACAGGATAGGGTAATAAAACTGAACAGTGAAATAATCACCAATTACTATGATAGAAGAGTACGGATCCTACTAGTATAAGCAAAAGCTGAAGGAAAAAAAAAAAACTATACAAGAAGAGAATTTGGTTTCTTAGAATGCAGGGTTTAAGTGGATGATATACTGAAGTATATGAGGAAGTGTGTGGTGGGAGGAACAGAGTTCCAGATACAAGGGAATGCTTGCTGAAATGAGTCACACATTTGAATTCAATTTGAATGAGTGAGGCTGCACCTTGAGAGGAGCAACCCTCTTATTCATCTTTGTGCCACCAGTGCCTGGCGCTTCTGTGTTTACTGAAGGAACAACAGAATGAATGGAGGAACACAAAGAAGTAGAAAACCGGACCCTTGTCAAGGACTAGAACTTTCAAACTTCTTTCAAAAGGGAATAAAGATTATTATCAATATTTGTGGTGTATACTTAGACCAACCAGGATATCCAGTGCACTTCTATATATCAATAACAAACTATCTAAAAGGGACATTAAGAAAACAATCTCATCTATAATTACATCAAAATGAAGAAGATAACCTAGGAATGAATTTAACCAAGGAGATGAAAGACATGTACTTAACACATTGGTGAAGGAAGTCTCCCTTTTGATGATCAAAATCAACGAACTAAGGATCTTATTTATATCTCCAAAATAACTTCTACCATATAATGTATTAGAAAATCATATCTCAAGCTACTCAGGGGAGAAAGGTTGTAAGACTCTAATACTTTGGCCACCTGATGCAAAGAGTCAACTCATTGGAAAAGACCCTGATGCTGGGAAAGGCTGAAGGCAGGAGAAGGGGATGACAGAAGATGAGATTGGTGGATGGCATCACTGACTCAATGGACATGAATTTGAGCAAACTCCATGAGATGGCTAAGGACAGGGAAGTCTGGTGTGCTGTAGTCCATGAGGTCGCAAAGAGTCAGACACAACTTAGTGACTGCTGCTGCTGCTAAGTCACTTCAGTTGAGTTCGACTCTGTGTGACCCCATAGACGGCAGCCCACCAGGCTCCACCGTCCCTGGGATTCTCCAGGCAAGAACACTGGAATGGGTTGCCATTTCCTTCCAACAACAAATACTGAGAGGTGGAAATCTTTTGGATCATCTCAGAATTCTGCCTTCCACAGAACCTTTCAACTCAATGCCTCATTGAAATTAAAAGTTATGATATATATATATATCCGACATGTCTGACTCTTTGCGACCCCATGAATCGCAGCACACCAGGCCTCCCTGTCCATCACCAACTCCTGGAGTTCACTCAGACTCATGTTTTATCGAATCAGTGATGCCATCCAGCCATCTCATCCTCTGTCGTCCCCTTCTTCTGCCCCCAATCCCTCCCAGCATCAGAGTCTTTTCCAATGAGTCAACTCTTTACTGTAAATAAACCTGTAGTTTAGATTCTATCTTCTTTTGCCATAAAATGATATGAAACTAAATATATAACCTCATTTTAACAAAGTATTGTAACCATTATTCCCACATCCTTAAAGTGAACAATTTTCTTTTCATCTCTTTTTAGTTGCATGTCGGTTTTTATCAGAAATATGCTGCACATTAATCAAGCATTAAGTGACTGAGATTTTATTGTGGTCTAAATAAGACTAGAAGAGCAGGTGAAGGTGGAGCTTGAGACGTCACCATGAGATAGTACTCAGGGTATTCTTTCATTCCAGTTGCTGCAAATTCTTGGAACACAGAAAAAGACCAGCTCAGAAAGTCTGACTTGTGACTCACTGTGAAGAGGTACACTTCACTAATGTCTCCATTATGCATATCAAATACTTAACCATATAGTTCTATCATAATTGATCACACATTTTCATATACAAGTATGCTCAAAGTTGAAATTACACCAATTCTAATCAGTTTTTAAAAAATCTGAATGATTATTCAGAGCAAGACAATGTCTTTATATAAAGTGATACAAATGTGTAAAACTCTATCCTTACAGGCAATCTGCAATTGAGTTACCAAAATAAAATATAACACACTTTCAATATCACTGTAAGAATTATTCAAAGTGTTCTATGTTTATGTCAAGTTGGATTCATTCTTCTTTATCCTCACCTGTGTTTCTAATCTGATTTTTTCCTCCTATTTGTTGATTTTTGACCCAAGAAAGCAAATTAGTCACAATGGTTAATATATTTTCTTCTTCATTTCAGAATACATTTAAAGTTTAAATAAGTCATCTTTCTTAGAGAACACTATCCAAGGTTATTAATAATATATTAAAATTTGAGATCTTTTTGGGGTACCTATATGTGTTTTCATCTCCATTAGATGGACTGTTTGAGTGGGCTAAGATTGTGAGTAATCTGAGTACAAAATGCCAGTATTAAAAAGACTATAATCAAGTAAGACAGTGCCTCTTTGGTGATAATACTGTGGTTTTTTTTTTTCTCTAGTTGCTAGGTTTCAAAGTTGCTCTATGGGGTAAAGTCTGGATACTATTCCTCTGAAGCCAATGTCTTTGAGCAGCAGCCAGCAGCAGTGTGATACTATTAATCAAGGCAGCCATCTCAGGTAGAGCTGAGAAAAGGCTGAGTTGAACAGTCAGCAAGACAGTGTGGGCAGGAGTATGCTATTTATGGGAGCGATCCAGTGAAGACATCACATTATTCCATCACAGTTGAAGGTAAATACTTCTCCATTCAGTGATCTTATAGTCCCCCCATTATACTAGACGATATTTGTTGTTGCTACAAACGCTGGCATTTAACCCAGACTTTTAAAATGCCTCTAATGTGCATGGGAAACCTTAACGTCTGATGACTCACAGTAAGAATTTCTGTACCTCTCTTACACACTCATCCTTTGTCTTTTCTGTGATTTATTTGGACACAATGGACATGGGTTTGAGTAGACCCTGAGAGATAGTGAAGGACAGGGAAGCCCAGTGTGCTGCATTCCATGGGGTTGCAAAGAGTTGGACACAATTTAGCAACTGAACAAAAACAATGAACAACAACAGATTCAAATGCAAAACTAAAAATTATTTGAAAATACATTCCCACTGGCATCCATTAGTTTGTGGGTTCATATTTTGAGAACAGAAGCCCCTAGTCATGATTCTATATTAGTCTGATGTTTATGGTAATGTACTATGCTGTACAATGTATGATTACAGAATGTTACCATGAAACATAAATGTAAGATGCATTAGGTAAGACACAAGAATGAAAATTCAGTTTGTAAAGCATGTAAAACAATGCTGACAAATATGTTTCATGAGTGATGCATAAGTGCGATCTGCTTTTAACATCATCATCTTTAGAAAGTGGGAGCTCTGCTCATTCCTTAAAGATGACAAAAGTATCCATGGAGACCTGCCAATATCAGGATTCAGGTCTTACATTCTTGCCTCAGTACTGTTAACAAATCATTGAGCATGGGGTTGAGGGTATTCAGGGGAAGTCAGTTAACTTTCCCTGGGTCTTTTCTTTTTCTGTTTGAATTCATAGTGTTTGGGATTGAAATACATGACTTCTAAGCTCTTATCTAACCTCTAAAATATCTTATGGCCCTAATATAAGACATTTTGACAGACATTAGAATATTATTGAATATGCCCTAAAGCACCTCTTAACACACTGGACTGGGGATACCATCTAAGAAGTGTGGGAACTAAGAAAAATACCAAGGTGCTTTCTCACTATTAGACTAAGAAAGGGCTGGTCACCAATTCACGTCTCTAATCTTTACTGCATATGTGTATGTGTGTGCTGTGCTCACTCATGTCCTGTTCTTTGCGGCCCCGTGGACTGTAGCCCCCCAGGCTCCTCTGTCCATGGGATTCTCTAGGCAAGAATCCTGGAGTGGGTTGCCATTTCCTTCTCCAGGGGATCTTCCTGACCCAGGAATTGAACCCACATCTCTTACATCTCCAGCATTGGCAGGCGGGTTCTTTACCTCTAGTACCATCTAGGAAGCAGGATACATACACAATATGCTACAATCCCATCATTCTTTAAATAAGAAGAACTTTAAAGACTCACAGATCTCCACCTTTGAATTGAAAGGTGCTTCGTCTTCCCTCCCCCTGTCCAGCCTAGACACTTGCCCTATACCATTCACACTTGATGAGAACCCATTTCTCACATATATTCTGTGGAAGTTCATCCAATGTTGTAATATCACACTTTCTATGAGCTAGACACTTTTCCCTGAATCACAGTCAAATGGCTTCATACAATTAATTTAACATTAATCTTACTTCTCAGACATTAATCCATACCACCACTCCCCCAAGTTTAAGGTAATTGTCACATTTTAGACAAAAGAATCTCTAGGATAGGGATATCTTCTCCTTTAGCCTTTTCCCCTGACTCTAAATGCTTCTGCATCTGGATCAGCCACTCCTAGCTAATTACTCTGCTCTCATTAATAACACTCAGAAAAGAACAGGCTGTGCAATTTGCATTTTGACCACTGCAGCTTCCTGTGAGAGTATCTCCTCCGAGCTGCTTATTGCATATTTGTTAACACAAGCTAAGACTACATTAGATATTATTGTCAATTATTTTTAAAAAGTATTGGCTTCTATTGAGTTTAAATGAAATAAAATCTTAGGAAATCCTGGAGTCTGGGTTCCTTTGCTCGACATATGAAACATAAGAAGACAGTTTGTAATTTATCCTTATTAAATTATCATGCAGTTTTGATAAAAATTGCATATTTTATAATATTTTAATAACTTTATTATTTAGTGCATTAACTAGACCTCCCATTTATGTTACACTAGAAAGAAGTTCTTAGTCTATGATTATCCAAGGCTGATAAAAATATTGAATAAAGTATAATCTGACCCTCACCAAAGGCACAGTTGATTAGATTTAGAAGAGTACTCACTGATGAAAACACCACATGTGCTATCTTCTAGCCTGAATTGATTTAAATTCTAAGCAAAAAAATGATGTTTTTTTTCCTCCAGATACCTTGCTGAAATAAAGATGCACTAGCTCTAACATTTTGATCAATTCCTGAAAGGAAGACCAAGATAACAACTTGCTGTTTAAATCTGCAATAATCCAGGATGGGAGACTTAACATACTCTGTGATAGGATCAAGATTCAGAAAGACTGAGGGACAGTCCCTACTTCCCTACTTCTGGTGCCATAGAATTCTCCAACTGGGGAAGTAGAGAACAATTTAAAGCCAAAACCATTCATTCATGGTGCAAAGTAATCATCCAGTACATTTAACATTTTTGGATTAAAAAAAAAAGATGGTGGCTGCTACAGCTAACTTTAAGAAACCCTTGACATTTCAAAAACATTTTGTCTTTTTTTTTTTTTTTTAATGTACAGTTTCAAATGACAAGGTACTGATTCCTTAAAGCTGAATTTCTTGGCTTATTTTTCATTTGCATAAATTTATCAAGCATAAATTACTCAGGGTTTCTGAAGAACATTCCAAATATATGTCTATTCATCTGACTCATTATTTGTAAGAACATGATTTTCTAAAATTGCTGTGCTTTTGCCCATAACTCTGGGTATCATCCACTGTGCCATTTAAACTATTTTCTGAAACTCTTTTTCTGTTTACTCTCTTCCCAATCAATTCTTCCTCTTTGTCTAGTTTACCTGGAACTCTGCAGTCACAGACCTATTTAAAATCAATGGGACTGCAAGAGAAGCTTACTAAAGAGAACCTACCAAATATTTTTATGAAGGTTTTTAAGATTTAAACTCAAATATCATCGGAAACTGCTGCCTCCGTTCCCTGGCTTCCTAAGATCTAACCCAAAGACAAACAGAATTCGTCATATCCCAGTTTAGTAGTGCGAAATGTCTTAAGTATGGCTACAGTGCATATGCTGATACTGTGTTGCTCTGTTAGTCCCTAAGTCCTGTCTGACTCTTTGTGACCCCATGAATTTTAGCCCACCAGGCTACTTTGTCCATGGGATACTCCAGGCAAGAATACTGGAGTGGGTTGCCATTTCCTACTCCAGGGGATCTACCCAACCCAGGGATCCAACCCGGGTTTCCTGCATTGCAAGCAGAGTCTTTACTGTCTGAGTCACCCGGGAAGCCCTGCACATGCTGATGTAAGTAATCAAAAGGTCAGATGTAACTCTCCTGTTTCTGGATCAAAGAGAAGGAAAGGGAATCTAAGCGGTTTGAACAACTTATTAAGGCTCAAGCTGCATGAAGGGAACACCATTCACGATGCATGAGATCTGCACCCTCCGACCCACTGGAAGGCCGAGCAGTGAAGAGCAGAGTGGAGACGCTTACGTTCTTGGAAGGACGTGAAGAGCATCTGGAAGCGGCTGTTGCGGCTGCCCTCGTCGGCCCACATGCGGATGACCCCGAGCCCCGTGCGGAGCATCACGTCGTTGGCCACCGTGCTGCAGAACTTGGCTTTCAGGTCCTCCACCGAGCTGCTTCCGTCATACACCGCCACGAAGTTCCTCTTGCATTCGTTGGAATTCTGCATCTCATAGTCCAAGAACCGTAAGTAGATCTGTAAAACAACGAAGATGCGATAATTTCCCTGCAAAGAGGGAAGCAGTTCAGTAAGCACCAGCGCTTCCTTTCTCTTTCTCAGTCTCACAAGACAAGCTTGATTGCAATCAATCTTATTATTTTGTCCCTGTGGGTGGTAGAAAGTAAAGATATATATCTCTCAGATCAACTTCTGCTTAATACTTTTTTCAAATGTTATTATCCCTTCTTTTACGTATTTTTACCCAGTTAATTCTTATGTCTTCTCTTTTCTGGAATCAGTTATTAGTTTTCATACTTACTGTTTTATTTTAATCAGTACAAATGTGTTTTAAATATTGCTGATATATTCTTGTTAGGGTTCCATGACTTCAATTTATTTCCAAAAATGTGTGGAAATGCAACATTTGTACTAATATCAAACAAAACCAGAAATGGCATCAAAAGATAGTCTCTGCTTTTACTTTGCTTAAATTATTTCACATAACTACACTGCTTCATTTTTAAGACAGAGTATATATATTTTAAAATACAGCTAAATCTGTGGTCATTCTAACCATAACATAGAATCAAACCATTGAGTTAAGTCCATGTAAATAAAAATTTGATTAACACTTAATAGGTAAAATGGACTGTACAAGCTACTTTAGAGATTATTGTTAAATACTCCCCCAAACTCTATAAAGTGGTGCATTTATTATTATATTCAGGAAATGCAGACTTGGATGATATAAATTGCAAATTAGACACAAGTTCCCTCAAGCCAGTCTGTAGTCCTTTCACCATATTACACTGCTTCAGACATACTGTTTTAAGAGCAACAGACATTATTTGACTCTCTATGAATTTGCATTAAAAACTGAAAGCAATTAATTCAACCAATGATAAATATATATAATGGACTACTACTCAGCCACAAAAAAGAATGAAATCCTGCCATTTGAAGCCACATGGATGGACCCCAAAGGTACCATGCTGTATGAAGTTAGGTGGAGAAAGACAAACATTATTTCACATATATGTGGCACCTAAAAACCAAACCAAACACAGTTTAAAAAAAATCAATCTGTTAGATCGAAAACAACAAAACAAAACCAGAATAGTTGTTACCAAAGGGGAAGTGAGTTGAGGGTGGGCAAAATAGGTAAACGGGGTCAACCTTATGGTGATGGATGGTAACTGGTCTTGAGGCAGTGACGACCTTGCACAGTACGTAGGTGGCGAATTATAGTGCCGTATGCCTGTAACTCATGTAATAATAATATTAAAAAATGACTTCTTCCATTCTCCAACCACAGTGGCATTATTCTCCCTTTGTACTACAATATTACTTTGGACATATTTTGAGCTTTAGTTACAGGTCATATGTAACTTTTGTTGAACTGTGTGCTCCTAAAAAGCTGGGACACTGCTGTACTTATTTTATTTTCAGTGTTTGACCATGTGTTATGTAAGTTAAGCACTCACCATAAAATTTAATGGATGTACATTTAATGACTGACTATAATTTTGTTTTCTTTATTGACTTCATTTTTTTCAGCATCCATCATATATCTATTGGGCACCTACACACCAGACTTTGAGTGCTATAAATCATGATAATTATATATATATATATATAATAAATGACAATTTATTATTTGCAGAGGAAATGGTATGCAATAATTCTCAAGACAAGTTATTTATAATATAACTCTAAATTATGACATAAAAGCATATATGTTGTACGATGCAGACTTATAAGGAACTGACTGAGTAAAATGTGAATCTAAGTCAGGAAATCTTCATATAGTTCTCAGGAGTAAGAACAAAACAGAAAATAGGGAGAAATAGACAAAACTGAGAAGTAATGGCAAACACCATAGCTTTATTATGCTTTGTATGGTGAGAAGGTTTTCATGTATATATGATCTGTAAAATTTCCATTGGAAGCTATACCAAAACTCCCAAATACTTTGATACTGATTTTAAATTAACTGACATTGTTGTTGCTGTTGTTTAGTTGCTCAGTCATGTCCAGTTTTCTGCAAGCCCATGAACTGTAGCCCACCAGGCTCCTCTGTGTTTGGGATTTCCCAGGCAAGAATATTGGAGTCATTCCCTTCTCCAGGAGATCTTCCTGACCTAGGGATTGAGCCTGGGTCTCCTGCATTGGCAGGGGGATTCTTAACACTGAGCCCGGGTCTCCTGCATTGGCTGGGGGATTTATTCTCAATGAACCACCATTTCTACAGCCTTATAAAACCCATAGTCTAAGAAAACCTCCTGTTTATCATTCCCAGGTTATTACTTTATTTTATTCTTTCAAAAGTTCAAATATGACTCATGTAGCCTATCTCAGATCTACTCTTCCCAACCAAATATTGCATTTCAGAAAATTACCCAGAAAATTTTACTGTCCATCTTAGGAAGGTATATCTGAAAATATCAAACAAGTTTATACTAACTAGTTTGTTCTTCAAATTTTCACATGGATTTGTACAAAGGAATTGTATCTGTCATTCACATGATCTTTGACAGGAAGCAAAGGAGACTAAATAGCTTCCTTAAGGAAAATAAATCAATATGAAAGCCTTAAACAGGATTAAAATCCTGAACTCTTATTTTAAAGATCTTTTCATTTGGCCCATCCTGATTAAAAGTAAACAAATTGAAAACTGTATAAAAATATAAATAACTATAAAGTCTAAGTATTCTTGGAAGGTAGAAGAACTTAAATGCAACAAAAATCAAATATATATTTATATTCTCAAATAGTACACAATGATTCCAACATATAATTAGCCCTCAAAGTAATGTGCAATTAGAATTGTAAACACACATAGTTTGTAATAGGAGAAGACACTGAGCAGAGTGACTGAAAATCCCTCCCTCCAGTGTTCTTACAAAGTAATAAGAAACAAACACAATGTCCACAGAAAGAAAAATAATTAAGGCAATTGTTCAACTAATTCAAGAAAGAAAGATTTTTGATTGTGTCATATTTTCAGGTTGATTCAGGGGTGAATATGTCTGGACAATTATTTCAGGTTTCTTTTTGACTCTGAATAAAGTCAACTTAAAATGCTAACTACTTGCATCGTACATTGACAATAACTCAAGACACTGTGCAAAGGCATTATCTCACTCAAATCTCTCCGACAGCAATGCGCACTATTATCACAACTATTTTAAAATAATATGACGTTTAAAAAAGCAAAGTGATGCTCTTAAAGCAACACAGGACCTTAAGTAATAGGTCAGTATTCAACTTAGTTCTGCTTGACACTTTTCTCCTTGGTATCAGACTTTTCAGACTCAGATAAATTTTTTTGAAAATTTTCAAATGGATAGTCCAGAAAGAAAGTTATAGTCCTAAATGAAAACAAACTACAACAAAATTGACAAGTAAGCAAGCAAAACAAACCATTTCTATCTTTCTAAAGGGACTAAGAAACATACTGATGATTGACATATGAACGAAATTCACAGAAAACAAATGTGTCCCTCTGAAATCAATGGCTGTTTTAAATTTTCTTTAAAAATAAGATTATCTTGCAGAAGAACATTGATATAGGGAAAAAGGTGATTTGGATAACTGACCCTTGTTTTCTCATTTGACATTTTCCATGGGAGGTGAATGGTGTGCACTCTTACAAGAACCTGCACGGCTGAAGTGGAAGAACCTTCTATGTTTAAAGACCATTCTTATTAGAGCTATTTCAAATCCTAAAAGATGATATTGTGAAAATGCTGCACTCAACATGCCAGCAACTTTGAAAAACTCAGCTGTGGCCACAGGACTGGAAAAGTTCAGTTTTTATTCCAATCCCAAAGAAAGGCAGTGCCAAAGAACGCTCAGACTACTGCACAATTGCACTCATCTCACACGCTAGTAAAATAATGCTCAAAATTCTCCAAGCCAGGCTTTAACAGTATGTGAACCATGAACTTCCAGATGTTCAAGCTGGATTTAAAAAAGGCAGAGGAACCATAGATCAAATTGCCAACATCCGCTGGATCATCGAAAAGGAAGAGCGTTCCAGAAAAACATTCTACTTCTACTTTATTGACTACGCCAAAGCATTTGACTCTGTGGATCACAGTAAAATGTGGAAAACTCTTCAAGAGATGGGAACGCCAGCAACCTGACCTGCCTTCTGAAAAATCTGTACTCAAGTCAAGAAGCAACAGTTAGGACTGGACATGGAACAACAGACTGGTTCCAAATAGGGAAAGGAGTAAGTCAAGGCTGTATATTGTCACCCTGCTTATTTAACTTATATGCAGAGTTGCTGCTGCTAAGTCGCTTTAGTCGTGTCCAACTCTGTGCGACCCCATAGATGGCAGCCCACCAGGCTCCCCTGTCCCTGGGATTCTCCAGGCAAGAACACTGGAGTGGGTTGCCATTTCCTTCTCCAATGCATGAAAGTGAAAAGTGAAAGTGAAGCTGCTTAGTCGTGTCTGACTCTTAGCGACCCCATGGACTGCAGCCTACCAGGCTCCTCCATCCATGGGATTTTCCAGGCAAGAGTACCAGAGTGGGGTGCCATTGCCACCTCATGCGAAATGCCAGGCTGGATGGAACACAAGCTGGAATCAAGATTGCTGGGAGAAACACCAATAACCTCAGATATGCAGATGATACTACCCTTATGGCAGAAAGCAAAGAACTAAAGATTCTCTTGATGAATGTCAAAGAGGAGAGTGAAAAAGTTGGCTTAAAACTCAACATTCAGAAAACTAAGATCATGGCATCTGGTCCCATCATTTCATGGCAAATAGATAGAGAAACAATGGAAACAGTGAGAAACTTTATATTTTGGGGGCTCCAAAATCACTCCAGATGGTGACTGCAGCCATGGAATTAAAAGACACTTGCTCCTTGGATGAAATGTTACGACCAACCTAGACAACATATTAAAAAGCAGAGACATTACTTTGCTAACAAAGGTCTGTCTAGTCAAAGCTTTGGTTTTTCCAGTAGTCATATATGGATGTGAGAGTTGGACTATAAAGAAAGCTGAGTGCCAAAGAATTGATGCTTTTGAACTGTGGTGTTGGAGAAGACTCTTGAGAGTCCCTTGGACAGCAAGGAGATGAAACCAGTCCTGAATATTCATTGTAGCGACTGACTCTGAAGCTGAAACTCCAGTACTTTGGCCACCTGATGTGAAGAACTGACTCACTGGAAAAGACCCTAATGCTGGGAACGACTGAAGGCAGGAAGACAAGTGGGCGACAGAGGATGAGATGGTTGGATGGCATGATCCACTCAATGGATGTGAGTTTGAGTAAACTCCGGGAGTTGGTGATGGACAAAGAAGCCTGGTGTGCTGCAGTCCATGGGGTTCAAAGAGTCAGACACGACTGAGCAACTGAACTAAACTTATTAGAATACTATCCGTAGAGGAGTTGAACAATTACAGTCACTGGATATTATATATTCACTTCTGAAGCATTCAATCATTTTAAAACTTTTAAAGATAATTCTAAAACATAAATAAAATATTCCAGTGAAAACTTTACTGAGTACAGAGTTGTTACTGCACAAACCAAATCCATTAACCAGACCAGTGATCAAGTTTTCCCACTCTAGCTATAGTATATACCATATTTAAAAACCATCCCACATTAGGATTTAAATGATATTTTGTCAGCTTAAAGCTCATGCCACAATATCACTAAGGGGAAAAATGCCATGTGACAGTGTTTTTACTTAAGGTCGAAAACAATAGAAAGCTTTTTAGTGTGTCTACTGAAGAAAAGAGAAAGTGATAAACAGAATCATATATAACTTCAGTAAAATAGTCAGATTACAATCTCGTCTCAGTGCATCAATTTGATGCATTCTTCTTTCTAATCAGTCACAAAGAGTTTGAGCTGACAAAATGATTTATGGAATAGGACGTAGGAGGCTTAGAATATATAAGCAATTTCTAGTAATGTCTGTCTTCCAAGTCACACTAATAGGAGAGTAGAATCCCTTTTGCATATTTAAACCAAGGATATCTGGCTAACAATTTACTAAGTTAATATACTTGCAAACATTTAATATCAACCATTCAACCTGCTTCCATCATCTGTCTCCCAATGATGTGCAAAAAACAAACACTGTTTGGCGTCATTTTTTAAGACTTGCCAGAATAGTTTTCTCCATGATAAATATAAATTAAATACACCACAGTCTGAGAAACACTGACCACAGTTTCAATATTACTTTACATTTTGATAGATAAAGCTACATTCTAAAAAGCGTGTTGCCCAGGACTTCTGTGGTTGCTGTTTGTTTGTGGCTGGACTTGCAGGGCCTTCTAATTTTAAGTAGTATATCCCATGACTTTGGAGGACAGCAGCATACACTTTATTCAGAGGAGAAAACCAGAACATCATACTGTGTTCTAAAGTGTTGAAAAAACACACACTCCCCACAACAAACCCAGATAAAACAATATTAACGTGATTTTCTGGCCTGGACACACAAGCATCTCAGTAACTTTACAAAATTTGACGCTACAAACTGAGATTTCATTTAAAAACAAAGTTGAAGCATAATACTGTCATAGGTAGTTCTCTAGTCAGTTAAGATTTTCATGTTGTTCATCGAATTGAGATAATAAGGGCAGGCTCAGTCTTTAGAGCCCCTAATTTTATCATTGTCATCAATTTTTGCTGCTGCCCTTTGCTGATGCATTAATTTTCTCCTTGCTCCCATAACAAATCACCCCAAACTGAGCAGCTTTAAACAATGTTGTTGTGTAGCTGTGCTCAGTCGTTCAGTCTTGTCCGACTCTTTGTGACCCCATGGATTATAACCTGCCAGGCTCCTCTGTCCATAGGATTCTCTAGGCAAGAATACTGGAGTGGGTTACCATTTCCTCCTCCAGGGATCTTCCCAACCCAGGGATCGAACCCACGTGTCTTGCAATTCCTGCACTGGCTGGTGGATTCGTTACCACTACCCACCCACCCCCGGCCCCGGAATTCTGCTTTAAATAATGTGCATGCATTATCTCTAAGTTCTGTAGGTCAGAAGTATTGGTGAGCTGCACTGTGGTCTTTGCTAAGGTCACATGAGTCTGAAAACTCAACTTCACTATAAAATATTAATTTATCGTATTTGTAAATTTGTTCTTTTTTGTCTTAATATTATTCACAACATTTTGAATTAAGTAACATTTAAAAAACTATTTTGAAGCTTTAAATGATGGATAGTTAATAAAATTTATAGTTTTATTCTCCCAAAACCTTAATTATTAAATAAATAATCTTAAATTTATATACTTTTATAAGTCTTTTTACTTATTTGTGACATCACACGGGATTGGGAGTCAAGAGAGAGACTTGCTTCAATCCTTCTACTAACTAATCAAATATTTGACCAGTTACTTATCATAGATTCATCAGGTTTTGGTCTTAAAAGGAGTTTAGTATTATCTATGCCAAAAAATAACTTGACTTTTTAATTATTATACAAAATCCCAGCCAAACTTTATTGGATTCCTCCCATGAATTCTCATTTGATCTTTGGACATCTCCATTATTAAAATAAAAAACAAAAACCTTCTTTATATTGAATGTTTCTCTAGATCCAAGCATTCAAATAAATTTCAGTACTTTAAAAATATGCAAATTAAGTCTTATCTTGTTAATTCTATTTCCTGACAGTTCTTCAGATGTTTATAGATTGTCACAATGTCCAGTTTTTTTTATATATATATATATATATATATATATATCAGTTTATTTTTTCCATGAGTGTTAACTGAATGACAGATTTTTCCTGGCACTGGGTACCTACAGAGAAGGGCCTTCCCAGATGGCACTAGTGGTCAAGAACCCACCTGCTAATGCAGGTAGACGTAAGAGACACAGGTTCCATCCCTGGGGCAGAAAGATGCCCTGGAGGAGGGCACAGCAACCTCCTCCAGTATTCTTGCCTGGAGAATCCCATGGACAGAGAAGCCTGATAGGCTGCAGTCCATAGGGTTGCAGAGTTGGACACAACTGAAGTGACCTGACACACACATACGCACGCACCTAGAGAGAAATAAGCTCCAACCTTCACAAAATTAACACTGTTACCATCATTGGCTCATCTAATATCCTTCTCTAGTGGTTCTTTACTGAACCTGATCCAGAACTAGACACAATTAATATGCTCCCATCTCACTTGCTCTAGAATCTATATGAAAGCCAAAGAGTTGCTTGCTGCTGCTGCTGCTAAGTCGCTTCAGTCGTGTCCGACTCTGTGCAACCCCATAGACGGCAGCCCACCAGGCTCCCCCGTCCCTGGGATTCTCCAGGCAAGAACACTGGAGTGGGTTGCCATTTCCTTCTCCAATGCGTGAAAGTGAAAAGTGAAAGTGAAGTCGCTCAGTCGTGTCAGACTCGTATTGACCTCATGGACTGCAGCCTACCAGGCTCCTCTGTCCATGGGATTTTCCAGGCAAGAGTACCAGTGTGGCCTGCCATTGCCTTCTCTGAAAGAGTTGCTTACAGAGACATATTTCAACATCTCATTGTTAACCAACTTCACTATCCTGACTCTGCTTATTCATCTGTTAAACGCACTTATCAGTAATGGATTTCCAACTTTCTTTCTGGCTCTGGTATTCCAATTTCTAAGGAATCTGGGTTAATCACATTCTAATTAAAGGCAATCATCTGTATTACAATTCTCAAACAAAGGCAGTATCAGATAGTGTATTTTCTATTTATGAAAGGGCTGAGAAGTGACATACACTTGATGTAAATTTTAATGGAACCCCAGTAAGCTATTTAGCACTTTCATTGTGTAATATGTTACAATCACCAGTTAGCATTCACATATTCACAGGAGCCATTTCAAGCTTAACTTGGGCTTTGATAGTCTGTTCTCCTAGGCTGCTAGGACCTCCATATAAATAGAAACCCCAAGTAAAGTGTCATCTCCACTGCTTTGTTCAACAGTTATTCAAAGCCACTTCCCATCCTCTAACCTTTAATTTAACAGAGAAGGCCTGTCACAATAGAGCCATCTTTGTTCAGCTCTGCAGGCGGCTTCCCCTTTGGGTCACAGAATGCCAGATTCTGTACCAGGCAGGTACACCTGGTACTGTTCTGGGATTGTACAAAAGATGGTCTATTTACCAGCTGGAAGGAAACGGTGTGTGTTCACACTTTCATTGACACCCTCTCTTTGACACTGCGGTGACAAAGATGCCAGTTATGACCGTGAGGTGGGGCTCAGATACTTCCTGTTGAAAAAAAAATCTAAAATAGCGTTCACTCATAGAGTTGAAGGAAAATGAATAGCACATGTGAATCCACAAATTATGTAAGAACATAATAAACTGTAATTGAACTCTCACATAATCCTTGTAGTAGGTTGGGTTTTATGTCCCCAGTAGCCTTGGGTCTTTTTAATGGAAGTATTACTATGTCTTTCATCATAAATCATAATTTTAACAAAGTTAATTAACCTTTTAAAAGATTTGTTCTGATGCAGAGAGACCTGTGGTGATAAAGCTGGAAAGTGGACCATGGTCTGAATCTCCATCACCAGAAGTTTGGGAAAAATATGCCACACTTCCAAATTATACGCAAACCCCAAAGACATATGCATAGGAAATCAAGAGACGAAAGATAAAAGTATTTCCTGAAATACCAACTCACATGGAGATGAGTCTTATTTTTCCCTCATTTGGAATATCCAGCCACCAAATTCTTTCATATCTAGCCTCGGGTGACAACTCTGTCCTTTCCAGACAAGGAAAATCTGTTTTTTTGAACATACGCATCTGACCACATCACTTTGCTGTTTCACAGTCTCGTATGTATCACTAAGAGGAGGGCGTGGCAAGCCACTCCAGTATTCTTGCCTGCAGAATCCCGTGGATGGAGAAGCCTGGCAGGCGACAGTCCATGAGGTCTCAGAGTTGGACCCGACTGAAGGGACTCAGCACACACACACACACACACACACGCATCACTAACGCACTCAGGATGAATCTGGGCTCTTGAAGGGCACTGACGGAATCCTTCAGCTTAACAATTCACCTCCGGAATTCTGCTTTCATGTGGTCACAAGCAATTAATCCCCGAGAGGGGCGATCTCTTATGATCCCACGACCGCAGGGAAGCTATTTACTCCACCTATCAAGGCAAGTCCCACCCTGTCTACCTGAGAGCATCATTTCTCACCAAAACTCAGACGATGCCTTGCAATGCAACTTGATCCTACCTTTGATTCCCCTCACCAGGGGCAAGTGATCTTCTTTACTCTACTACACCTTATAAATACCTCAATGATCTTGTCTTATTTCATGGATTATTTTGATACATGGTTGTCTAAAAATTAAATATGATAGCATAATTTTTCATTTGTTCACCATAGTGCTTGAGAGTTTATAGACACACTAGGCCAATTAATTAAATAACAACTGTTCAACCTCAGTAAACCAGCAATTCTAAATCTAACAAATCAATAAAGCTTTATTGTAACTATATTCTACTTCTAAAGGATGACAATAAAGGGAGAATAAGCAAATAATCAACACACTAAACCAGTGATTGCTACTGGTACAAAATTCTCATCCCAGTATTTCTTAAGACACATCTGTAATAGCATGAATAGAGTTGTTCTAAACAAGTGTTTCCAAAACAGAGATCTGAGTCTGAATCTGGACCACAGTGTTACACACCAGAAAAGCATGACTTTGTGAGCCCTGGACAATTTCTTTCATAGATTTTAAGTTAAAAAGCAAGCAAACTGCAGACATTGACAATAAGGGCATAAGTTAATTAAACCATAGCTTGCTTACATTTCAATACATTTTTTAGAGGTAGATTTACCCTAGAGTCTCTTGTCCAGATTATCCGGATCTCTTCAGCATTCTTTCCATATTATTGTGACCTTGAAAGTTACTTTAAACAGAGGAAGACATGCTACATTTCAAAACAAAAATAAAGTGATCACTTATGATTGCACTTTGAAATATACTGAGCATGTCTGGTTGGTTCAAAGCAATGCAATGCTGGAGACACTTTTCAAGTTGTCTGTCAAACCTGCATTTCACCTTGAGACTGACCTTGGATCGCGGGGGTGCTCGGATGAACCACTTGCAATCAACAGCCTCGCTAGCAGAAGCTTTGCCTTCCTTCATAATTTGTATAGACTCCACAATGCCTTCAGGGCCGCCCATCTCAAACTCACACACTAAATAACGAGATGCCAGACAAACATACAAAAATGGAACTTGAGTAATAAACCAAAAGTATATATCACAGCAGAAAACAAAGGTTTCTGAACAGTATTAAATATCTGTTTTACCAACCTGGTAATGGTTTCAAAACTCCAAGGTCCTTAAAGTCAGGATCTTAAAAATTGAGAAAAAGACAATTAGTCTTATTCTGTATTTATGACTTAAAATGATACTGAGTAAGATATCGTTGAATCACTCAGGAATCTCCCCTATAAACCTATTAAGGGAAATTCAATGGTTAAATAAAAACCATATAATAATGTTAAGACTGTAATGTTAATTTATATAATATTATTACTACAGGATTTTTATCAAAGAGCCACTTTAAAAAACCTTCCAAAGTCATTCCTTCATCTAATAATCAAGTAAAAATCTTACTCATTGTCTTTATAATCAGACAACATTTTTTTTTTTGTAATATGAATCCGTAGTCAGGGCTTCCCAGGTGGTACAGTGGTAAAAAATCCACCTGCCGATGCAGGCGATGCAGGAGACGTGGGTTCGAGCCCTAGGGTGGGATGATGCCCTGGAGGAGGAGATGGAAACCCACTCCAGCATTCTTGCCTGGAGAATCCCCATGGACAGAGGAGCCTGGCAGGCTACAGTCCATGGGGGTCACAAAAGAGTCTGACACCGCTGAGCGACTCACCAACAATAAAATCTATAGGTAAGTCAAGGTTTGGGTAAACGTTCACCTATTCTAGTTACAATTATTTTGTGTGATTTCAAAGAGTCTTTAAATTGAAACAGAATTGAAAGTGGAACACCATAAACCATAAAGTCCCTCTCCTCCGGCCAACTGCACTACATTGCTCCTTTGGTGGTAGTGTATTGGCTGGGCTGTGCACCCTGTGCGATCTTACTTCTTTGACTGGGGATTGAACCCAGACCCTCGGAAGTAAAAGTGACGAGTCCTAACCTCTGGACCACCAGGGAATTCCCGATCCTGTTTTCCTCAAATCTTCTTCGCCAACTCTTCATCCCATGCTAGTTTTCAAAGTGCTCCTCAGGATTCTGTCTACTCAACAACCAGTCTCCTCCCAGTCTTCTCAGTCTCCTCCAGGCCAGGGGTCTGTCCTTCTCTGCTCATTCAGGTGTTTTCCTGCTCAGTCACCCAGTTGTATTTGACTCTTTGTGACCCCATGGACTGCAGCCCGCCAGGCTCCTTTTTCCATGGGATTCTCCAGGTAAGAATACTGAAGTGGGTTACCATTGCCTTCTCCAGGGGATCATCCTGACCCAGGTATTGAACTTGAGTCTCCTGCCTTGGCAGGTGGATTTTTTACCACCTGCCCCACATGTGCTTTCAGGGAAGCCTGATTTATCATGAGCCTGTGCAGCATCTTAATTGTTATCAACCATCTTAATTGTTATAAACCAAAAGTGGAAGTCTCGTTTCCATTTCCTGGAATTGATTCTGAAGTGACTATGCAGCCAGGATAACATACCACTGAACCTATTGGAGGGCTTCTGAGAATGTTTCACTTGATAATATATAGAGACAAGGCATATAGTTTTCCCAGCTCAGGTTGTCACCATGTTGGTGTTGGCCCCTTTGGGATCATGTGTGATGGGCAACTTATGATGTTGGCAGAGGCTAAAGAAAGAAAATGCTGACTCTTATGATGAGCAGAGACTTCCCAGGTGTCTTAGTGGTAAAAAAAAAAAAAAAAAAATCTGCCTGCAGTGCAAGAGATGAGGGTTAGATTCCCTGGGTCAGGAAGATCCTCTGGAGAAGGAAATAGCAACCCACTCCAGTATTCTTGACTGGAGAATTCCATGGACAGAGGAGTCTGGTGGGCTATAGTCTATGGGGTCACAAAAGAGTTGGAAACAACTTAGTGATTAAACAACCACAACAAATGATGAGCAGAATGGAACCATGGAGAACTGTGAGTCCTTAAGGATATCACTGGGCATTGTATTCACCTTGTCTGGACTTGCAACTCTCTGAGCTTCTTGCTTTTTGAAACAATACACGTCCCTATAGTCTCAGTTACTTTGAATTGATTTTCTCTTATTTATGGGCAAAGGCATCAAAGGCTATGATTTATCTTGGAGACACATGGTATTCAATTTAAAAGATGATTGTGAAATTTAATTTGTCTTTGCTACTATGGTATTAGTGATAAATCAAAAGTCATACAAAGTTAGAAATGTTTTGCAAGACACCACTTGATAATGGTCTGGGGTTGAAATATTGAAGGCTAGCACTCTTTCTGGATGGAATTAGGTCTGGATATTAATACCACGTGTGCGTGTATGTCCGTGTGTATCTGAGGATGCTTCTTAGTGCATCTCTGTATGTGAATGCACAAGCCCATAACTGCAGACTGATGTCACTAGTTCTACAAAGTAAAGGAAATATTTAATTTTTTGTGGGTTTTTTAACTAGTAAATTGCACTGATCTGTTGAAGCTGAAAGGATTGTGGGATTGTTCCTCCTACAATTTAGACATGTCCTCTGTCTTCTTCTTAGACTCACTTTATTGCAGGACACTGTTAGAATAACCATGCATTTAAAATCAACAAAGAAATTCTTTTGCATAAGTATTTTGAAAACAGTTCTTTTGCCTTTTTGGAAAAGAAAAACAGAAATACCTGCATGGAATTTCCATTAAAGAAACAGAAATGAAGACAAAGAGTTTATTTTGATCGGTCTCCTCCTAGCAGAGACTTTTTCCCCTTCATCTAAGTCAATGGGTATTTGATCATTTTTTCAAGATATGTGTATGTCAATACCTACTGTATACAAGAAAAGAATTATTTTGTAGAGAATTATGCAAACTGCCTGTCATCATTTAGCAGTTTTATTGGTATTGAAAAGATCCAGCCATTAAGCTTGCCTACTTCAGTTATTTTTGTTGTTCAGTTGTGTCTGAGTCTTTGGGATGCCATGGACTGCAGCACGCCAGGTTCCCCTGCCCTTCACTATCTCCCACAGCTTGCTCAAACTCATGTCCGTTGAGTCGGTGATGCGCTCTAACCATCTCATCCTCGGTTAGCTGAAATCTTTATTATTCATTACATTCTTTTTTACTATTTTGCATAATACTTAACAATGGTAATTAGTGCTACTCACTATCTCCTTTTTGATGAGAATGTTTCAACCTTGCAGAGCTGTTCCTGTGATTCCTGTGAGAATGTAGTTGGTATTCTATTCTCTAGTTTGAAGGCTAACATTTGTCATTTTTATAACTCATGCCAGACAACGTTGAGAGAAATTCCAGTTCTGAGAATTGAAAAAATGTATTTTTGTCATTGTATTAATGGTGAAGCAGTGATTGCTTAAAAAAATTCTTTGGGGAAAATAATCATTTGTGAATTAGACACCAGTAATATGACGAGCATATTAATACATGGCCCCTGTGAGCTGCAGAAACAAAAAAATAACACAGTGATTTGTAAAAACAGCCAACACTGAATTTAAGGATATTGAGATTGATTTATTGCTTCAGTTTGTCCAGGGCAATGACATAAATTATTATGCAGAAGCACAGTGACCTTGGATTTAGAGCTCCCCAAGTCTATGCTCCACTAAACGATGTGAATCAACTTTTAGAAACACAAATCAAATCATGATACACACCTGGCTTCCCATTGCCCTGAGGTTAAAGCCACAACTCTCTGTAATGGAACACAACATCCTGGGTGTTCATTTCCCAGACCACCTGCCCAGCACACCCCAGGCTGCTAACCTCACTCTCTCCTCTCAAAACACATGATCGCCTTCCGTGTCTCCAGCACCGCAGGCTGTTCTCATGCTCAGCACTTAGAACTTGCTCTTTTCTGGGTCTGCAGGCTCTCTCCCCCAGGGCTCTGCACTCATGCATCTTTCTTATTCTCCAGTTCTTGGCTCAAATATCTTTGAGGAAAGACCTTTCTGAATGACCCACTCTAAGGCAGCATTGACTCCCACTTTCTTTTGTTCATTCTTTAAAATATAAAAACTCATTATTATTTCATATTTATTATCTTTTTATTGACCACCTACTCCCACTAGACTATAAAGAAGTTCACAAGGGCCTTTCTATCTATTCTTCCTCCCTTTATCCATGACCTTAGACACTGCTTGGACATAACAGGTGCACAATAAATGTTACTGAATATAACATATGTCTTTGTCATTGCGTATAAAAATAATTGCAAATCAGTCAACAGTACAAGATAATCAAGTTATATGTATAACTTTTATGATTTATATGAACGGATATAACTTGATTATCTTGTATTGTTGACTGATTTGCAATGCTTTATATCAACACTTTTCCAATCCAGAGGCACTTACAGGAAATCATTGTTGTATTTAAGTGTACTTAGGTGTTGTATTTAAGACTGACTTCCTATTTACTGAACCACATCTTTTTTCTTCTTGGGCACACAGCTGACTATGTTTCCAGGCTTCCTTGCAACTCTGGGTACCGTGTCCAGTGAAATGTGGGCAAAACAGTAATGTTCACTTGAAGGTTGAGCTCACAAGTATTTCTTGAAAAAATCATCCACTCCCTTTCTCTCTCCCGGGGTCAACATCAGGAGGCAGACTCTGAAGACGTAGAACTCCAGCTCCAATTCTGAAATGGAAGTGGAACACAGCCTTTTCCTGATGAGGCTACATGAGCAAGAAGTAAATTTCAATTACCTGAAATTACTGAGGTTTTAGGATTTTGCTGTTTTTATCATAAATTATTCTCCTAACCCAACACTGTTCAAGTTATGGTCAGGGGCCTCTAGGGCGCAGGAGACACTTTCATGATAGCCAATGGCTAACCTGTTTCACAATCCTACTAAAATGGTGTCTTTTGCTATCCTCATTTCTCGGGAATGTAGGGCAGAGTTTTTCAGATCCTACGTGACACGTGATGACATCACAAGTATGGTTAAAGGAGGATTCACTTATGTTTTCAAGAGCAGTCTCAGGCAGTGAGTTTAGGGTAGAGATGACATACAGTTTCAGAGATGAGCCCACTTTATTCTCAATGATTTAATAGGGCACTGACCTGTTATCTTTAATTTCCCCTGCTATAATCTCTGTAACTCCATTCTTGTCCAATACATTCTAATTTAGAAATCTTGAATTTTGTCTTGAGTCCACACGGAAGCACGGCTAGAATTAGTATGTTTTTCCTGTCCTATTTTATAAATACACACACACAAACACACACACACATGCATATATAGATAGATAAATATGGAGCGATAGATAAAGTATAAGCATTATGAAATTTAACAGTATTTCCTCTGAAATGAAATAAATGTATTTATAATATGTTTTTCTTACTGTGAAGGATGGACATTTTGTCAGAGATGGAGGAGACTAAAACTCACTTTTTCCATCACCATTACAATGTCTGTATCTAAAGTTTGAGAAAAGAATGAAATTCATATTCCAAAGAGGTTTCTTATTTATGGAAAGAAGAAATGTACTCCAAATAAAATGAAAAAGCTTTACATAAGCAATGAAAAGATGGGGGAAAAAACTATTTTTCCTTCAGCTTTATTGCTGTTAATAATTTGCCCTATTGTGATTTAGGAAGAAATATATTTTATAGTAGTTTTATTGTGACAGTTTGCAGCATTATTCTGAGACAGTTAATAGTCTGGGAAGTCTTGAATATTTTAAACATAAACATAATATGCTCTTTAAAAGCTAAAATTCTCTTTTAGAGAGAGTATTGTGTGTGCTTCTCCAACCAGTGTGAGAACTTACCTTTTAAGACGCTTTGCTGTCTTTTGCATTTCTAGTTTGAAAGCTGTAACAGCTCATTTTTTGATTTTAAAGAGTTCGTCACATTTACAGTAGAAAAATTCAGTTCTTTTTCTTTAATGATTGACCTCAAAATTATGCCACAACTGAACTTATGCAGTAATACCATTCAAGAATGTCCTGTTGCATAACACACAGTCAGTTAAATTTTAACATCTATGAAGCCTGGGGAAGTACAGATTTCATTATACTTTCATTTCTTATTTAGAGTTTAGTTCATTTTCTTTGAAGGAGATCTTTCACCTCCATGAGTCAGAACTGTTATTTCAATTTCTTTTTCAGCATCGTTAGGTGTTAAAACATGCACTTAGGTTAAGAAAGCAAGTTGTCTAATTTTACAAAAGTCTACAATGTCTCTTTAAATATAGTAAAATAAACATATTTTAATTTTATGGTGAAATAATGCATGTTAATGATTGTATAAGTATATGAGATAATGTTATATAATTGCATAGTTATAAATATTACTTTTCATTTGGGAAAATTTTGAATAAACAAAAAATAATATTGCAAAACCAAAAAAAGCGAAATTTCATGTTTCACTTTTCAAACTAAAAATAACAGTCACTGAAATATCTTACAAAGCAAGTTATTGTGTTGACTGGGGAAGCAAACACAAGACCAGAAAAACTAATCAAGCAATGCTTTCGTCAGCTGACACTGTTGAATGTCTACTGGCTGAGAAGTATTTTTTTAAAAAGCAACACAACCCAAGACACTGCCGCTTTCTAACTATATAGTAACTTGCAGATGTAAAATTTTAGCTTTAAACAAGAAGACAGTTAACATTTTGTCTATGGAACCTTACTTTTTTCTAACAGACAGACAGATGTACAGACATGGCTGAGCTTGCTTATTTTTCTCAAAGTCATCATAGATCTTCGTTTATATGAACACTTGGCAACAAACACAAGAAGTATTGAAATATTCAAATTGTTGGATAACTTTTAAATCTTAGGACTTACACTGAAACATCTGTGTTGACAGTTGCATTGATGGTGCAAAAGTAATAAGTGAATAAAACTGCTGAATCAGGACCATGGCACCAAACCTTAGCTGTTAGGTTCCATTACATAATTCACCCCCGTGCATTCTTGACGGTACAAAAGCCTTTTACTTTAGAATCTCCTTGATGAGGCATTCAAAATTACTAATTTTAAAAAATGTAAAATTTTGATTACATATCTTTTCTGCAGAAAGAACAGAGTAAATCTGCTGACTTTTCAAGGAAAACAAACTGAAAACATTTGCTGCCAAAGAAGAAATTCAAGCGAACTGAAACGTATCCATCAGTGTGTATTTGACAGATCCTCAATACCGAAGTAATTTTTCAATGTGACTGTTGATTATTTATGTGAACAAGTATGATTTTTGATATTGAGTAATGAAATATGTTCATATTTGGAATATCTGCTTAACAGTGATCCAATAACTGTTATCTAGTGATTTTGGTGTTAAATAATTACGCATGGGTAAAAGAGGCATTTGAAGAGGAAAATACATTAACAGATGCTAATGTAACAGAATATGAACACTGACAGTTTCACGTTCCTCATTGCAACTAAGCTTTGAGAAACTATCATTTTATGAAGTTTGGGCTAGCATCCATGTGAAAAGGCTATGAAACATTCTTCCCTTTTCCCTCTACATTTCTCTGTAAGGCTGCATTTTCTTCATAGACTTCCATCATAAAAGCACATTAGAATTTTGTAATACAGAAGCAGATCTGAGCATCTAGCTATGTCCTATTAAGCCAGACATTAGATTGACAAAATTGTGAAACAATGTAATCCCCCTAAGTATTATTAATATTCATTAATGGATATGTTAACATTAATCAATGTTTTAAAATATGCTTTTATGTTACCACACAATTGGTTTTCAGTGTGATTTTTCTATGAATTAATAGTTATTTAAAATTTTATGAGTTTAAATGTCTAATATGACAAATACTGCATGATATAGCTTATAAGCTGAAGCACTTTAAGGTCTTCAGTATTTGTTAAGAGAAGGTAAGGCTTTTGAGACCAAAATATTTCAGAACTTCTGCCTTAACCAACTCCATCTTTGAATTATGGGGAAATGTCTAATCCAAACAAAACTTCTTATGGCAAGTTATTAAATTCAGGACTGTGCAATTCATTTATTTTACATTCCAAGGAAATTTCCACAATGTTAGCAATATTACCGCATTGTTGTTAGAGATTCTTTACCATCTGAGCCACCAGGGAAGCCCCAGCTTGTAGATGGACTTTCAGTAAATTATTGTTTATCTGACTAAATTATGACTAAATCAAAATCAGAAGCATCTTCATTTTACAAATGAAAAAAATAGAGCTTCGACAACTTCAGAAAAATAAACTAGTTCTGACCCAAAGGCTAAACTTAACACTTTGCACAAATCACTGAATAGTTTGGAAGCATATTTTTCTTAACTAACATCAAGATGTTGTTGGTTTAGGCTTTTAAATGTACAAGTGAGCCATTATACCGTAGAGCACAGCAGTGTTTCTAGAAGAACATTTATGGGAAAATGTAATTGCTTGGCATGGCCTTGTAAAACCCCCTGATTATACAAATCAACTTTGATACTGTAATATGTTTGCGGTGCACAGCTCAACAAGAGAAAGCTAATTGGTATTTTTGTCAAATTTTCACCATCTCACACAGCCTGAATTATGTCATGAGCTCCATAATGTTTCCACTTTTCATCTCTACTTACTTTTGAAAATCTCTAATGTTTGTATCTTTTTAAATCAGCCTTTGCCTTGAAACTAACTGCCCACGTCAATAAGCACTCTCCTGTCTTTTCACTTGCCTGCAGCCCATCAGCGTTCAGCCTTGTTTCCTACTCAAGATTGAGAAGTACTGTTTGTGGTTTTTGAAATTGGCTAACTGAATGTAGGATCCCATTTTAAAAACTGACTGCAAAACCACCTGACAGCACAGTACTAAGACAGCTTGCATCACCATGGTATTCTAACAATCTGATTTCTCTCTTCTGCAGAAGCAGCATAGACCCAGTGTAAAATGCACAGTGTAATATGCATTTAAGCCTCTTCCAAAGGTTTACTGTTATCTAAGACCTTTTAGAACTAAAACCCAAAAAAGATGTGTTTTTCATTATAGGGGACTGGAATGCAAAAGTAGGAAGTCAAGAAACACCTGGGGTATCAAGCAAATTTGGCCTTGGAATACAGAATGAAGCAGGGCAAAGACTAACAGAGTTTTGCCAAGAAAACGCACTGGTCATAGCAAACACCCTCTTCCAACAACACAACAGAAGACTCTACACATGGACATCACCAGATAGTCAACACCGAAATCAGATTGATTATATTCTTTGCAGCTAAAGATGGAGAACCTCTATACAGTCAACGAAAACAGACCAGGAGCTGACTGTGGCTCAGATCATCAACTCCTTATTGCCAAATTCAGAATTAAATTGAAGAAAGTAGGGAAAACTGCTAGACCATTCAGGTATGACCTAAATCAAATTCCTTATGATTATACAGTGGAAGTGAGAAATAGATTTAAGGGCCTAGATCTGATAGATAGAGTGCCTGATGAACTATGAACTGAGGTTTGTGACGTTGTACAGGAGACAGGGATCAAGACCATCCCCATGGAAAAGAAATGCAAAAAAGCAAAATGGCTGTCTGGGGAGGCCTTACAAATAGCTGTGAAAAGAAGAGAAGTGAAAAGCAAAGGAGAAAAGGAAAGATATAAGCATCTGAATGCAGAGTTCTAAAGAATAGCAAGAAGAGATAAGAAAGCCTTCCTCAGCAATCAATGCAAAGAAATAGAGGAAAACAACAGAATGGGAAAGACTAGAGATCTCTTCAAGAAAATTAGAGACACCAAGGGAACATTTCATGCAAAGATGGGCTCAATAAAGGACAGAAATGGTATGGACCTGACAGAAGCAGAATATATTAAGAAGAGGTGGCAAGAATACACGGAAGAACTGTACAAAAAAGATCTTCACGACCCAGATAATCACGATGGTGTGATCACTCAGCTAGAGCCAGACATCCTGGAATGTGAAGTCAAGTGGGCCTTAGAAAGCATCACTATGAACAAAGCTAGTGGAGGTGATGGAATTCCAGTGAAGCTATTTCAAATCCTGGAATATGATGCTGTGAAAGTGCTGCACTCAATATGCCACCAAATTTGGAAAACTCAGCAGTGGCCACAGGACTGGAAAAGGTCAGTTTTCATTCCAATCCCAAAGAAAGGCAAGGCCAAAGAATGCTCAAACTACCGCACAATTGCACTCATCTCACATGCTAGTAAAGTAATGCTCAAAATTCTCCAAACCAGGCTTCAGCAATATGTGAACCATGAACTTCCAGATGTTCAAGCTGGTTTTAGAAGAGGCAGAGAAACCAGAGATCAAATTGCCAACATCTGCTGGATCATCAAAAAAGCAAGAAAGTTCCAGAAAAAGATCTATTTGTGCTTTATTAACTATGCCAAAGCCTTTGATTGTGTGGATCACAATAAACTGTGGAAAATTCTGAAAGAGATCGGAATACCAGACCACCTGACCTGCCTCTTGAGAAACCTATATGCAGGTCAGGAAGCAACAGTTAGAACTGGACATGGAACAACAGACTGGCTCCAAATAGGAAAAGGAGTACGTTGAGGCTGTATATTGTCACCCTGCTTATTTAACTTATATGCAGAGTACATCATGAGAAATGCTGGGCTGGAAGAAGCACAAGCTGGAATCAAGATTGCTGGGAGAAATATCAGTAATCTCATATATGCAGATGACACCACCCTTATGGCAGAAGGTGAAGAGGAACTAAAAAGCCTCTTGATGAAAGTGAAAGAGGAGAGTGAAAAAGTTGGCTGAAAGCTCAACATTCAGAAAACGAAGATCATGGCATCCAGTCCCATCACTTCATGGCAAATAGGTAGGGAAACAGTGGAAACAGCATCAGACTTTATTTTGGGGGGCTCCAAAATCACTGCAGATGGTGATTGCAGCCATGAAATTAAAAGATGCTTACTCCTTGGAAGGAAAGTTATGACCAACCCAGATAGTATATTAAAAAGCAGAGACATTACTTTGCCAACAAAGGTCCGTCTAGTCAAGGCTATGGTTTTTCCAGTAGTCATGTATGGATGTGAGAGCTGGACTGTGAAGAAAGCTGAGCACTGAAGAATTGATGCTTTTGAACTGTGGTGTTGGAGAAGACTCTTGAGAGTCCCTTGGACTGCAAGGAGATCCAACCAGTCCATTCTAAAGGAGATCAGCCCTGGGATTTCTTTGGAAGGAATGATGCTAAAGCTGAAACTCCAATACTTTGGCCACCTCACACGAAGAGTTGACTCATTGGAAAAGACTCTGATGCTGGGAGGGATTGGGGGCAGGTGAAGAAGGGGTCGACAGAGGATGAGATGGCTGGATGGCATCACCGACTCAATGGATATGAGTTTGAATGAACTCTGGGAGTTGGTGATGGACAGGGAGGCCTGGTGTGCTGTGATTCATGGGGTCGCAAAGAGTCAGACACGACTGAGCCACTAAACTGAACTGAACTGAACTGAATGACAACAGTGGCTTCAGTATGATTTTTCCTTCATAAAGGAAACGTGAATATGAATGTCAAAGTGTTAGTCACTCAGTTGTGTCCCACTATTTGAGACTCCATGGATTGTAGCCCACAGTGCAGTTTACATATCATGATTTCTTCTTTCTAGATTAACATAAAATTTATCATATATGAATTTTAGAAATAAAAACATACAAGAATTTTTGGAAGGAAGTTTGCAAGTCCTGTAAAACATTATTGATATTTGCATGGTTTTTATAAATGTATTGCTTCCTTATTTATTTAGCTGTAATATATTCTGTGTCCTCATGATGCTCATATTCTTAATTTTAAATATACTGAGAGAATATATTCTTTCTTATAAAATGAATGCACAGATGCTGGATTTTGCTTGTGTTCACATGAAGTAGGCTTTTGCAATGTTTGTTTTTGATAGTCACAAGGCAATAGTAATATTCCAGGCAGAAAATATTCATTTCTCTGTAGAATAGAGACAAACCTTGAGGAAAGAAGAGAAGAAGAAATCATCAGAAGATTAAAAGAATAACAAAGACAATTAAAAAGAAAAACTAGATTGTCCAAAACCAAAGTTTGGTATTGGAATCTGATATTATAGAATGTATTAAATTTTCTATCCAAGGGAAACCAGGAAAGCTCTTGATGGATTATTGGCCAACCACTCCCCTGCCAACAGTTTCTCTCAGAATTCCCTCATTCACTCATCCAGTAAGTGGATGATCATGGTGTCAAGCCAGACCTTGTGGAGCTCCTGGGCACAAAAGGCTTCCTGTGTCCCCCATTTCTGGATTACCGGAAACAGTCTTCATTCAGCTTCCAGGACCCTCCCTGAGTTGTAACAACCAGGTCCAAATAACTGCTAAGCAGGGAACGGGGGAGACGCAGAGATAAAGAGGAGCAGTCAAGAAACAATAGTGCAGGCCTGGCCCAGAGTCCTGGTTTCCCCTCAAGGGATACACATCATGGTGCTGTTAGTTAGTCAATAGCTCTTTGCCATCCCATGGACGGTAGCCCACCAGGCCCCTCTGTCCATAGGATTCTCCAGCGAGAATACTGAAGTGGGCTGCCATTTCCTTCTCCAAGGGATCTTCCTGACCCAGGGGTCCTTCCTGACCCAGGGGTCGAACCTGAGTCTCCTGCATCAGCAGGTAGATTCCTTACTGCTAAGCCACCGGGGAAGCCCATACAGCACAGTAACTTTAAACTGTTTTGCAGACACCGAAACCCCCACCAGGTGAGAGAGGTTAACAGTATGCTGCCCACAAACACACAGACCCCAGACCCATTGGAACCACAAGGCCGATGACCGACTCCAGATTAGTTCACCACCAACCAATCAGGAGAATGTCCACGAGCTGATCAAGCCCTCTTTGGACCACTAATACAAAACAACTCACTACCACCTCCAGGTTGGGACACACAGTTTTGAGGACATCAGCCCACTGCAGCCCCCTTCACCCAGCAAAGCAACAAAGATTAGCTTTAATCTTTTCTATGTGATCCAGAACTCTGCCTCCTAGAATTAATTCAGTGTCAGGGCACAGAGGCTGGATTTGGCTTCCTAAGTAGGTCCCAAATCACATGAAACCGCAAATAACTGAATCCATCTTCCGAACCATCTTTTTCCACTAGAACTGGTTTAGTAGGACATTTCTCGCTGGCACAACTGTGGTGTCAGCACTGTCAGTGATTAAAATTCCTCCAATGCCCTCTTTTCTTGATCCATTACTTCTCATCACTCCCTTCCCAATACCTATTCATGTCTGTTGACATATACTGCGAGTATTGTTTAGAAATCAGGAGGAAGATTGGAAGGTTGACCACAGGACAGTTTAGAGTAAATATTTTGGCAGGTAGTGTGGAGGCCTATTTCAAAGTCCCTGGTGTAGAGCCTTGTACCAAGGTCAGAGGGTAAAAATTTCTGGGATTAACCAAGCCCCAAAGGCTTCTCAGATGGTGCCAGTGGTAAAGAACCCACCTGCCAATGCGGGAGACTAAGAGACAAAGGTTCAATCCCTGGGCTAGAAAGATCCCCTGGAGAAGGGCATGGCAACTTGCCCCAGTGTTCTTGCCTGGAGAATCCCATGGACAGAGGAGCCTGGCGGGCTACAGTCCAAGGGGTTGCACAAAGTTAGACGTAACTGAAGCGACAGCACACACACATAGCAACTGTTACCATGAGTCTCCTGATCTTAACCAGCCAGTTCCCTGGCCCCATATTTGGTAAAATACTCATTTTATTACCCGCTCTATAGCATCCTAACCAGACACCTAAAGCCACCCTTCCAGTAGGGATTTTCTCTGTCTTCAGGCTATAAATATTGGCTGTGCTCAGTCGCTCAGTCGTGTCTGACTCTTTGCGACCCTGTGGACTGTAGCCTGCCAGGCTACTCTATCCATGGGATTCTCCAGGCAAGAATAATGGAGTGGGTTGCCATGCCCTCCTCCAGAGGAATCTTCCCAACCCAGGAACTGAACCCAGGTCTTCCGCATTGCAGGCAGATTCTTTACCGTCTGAGTCACCAGAGAAGCCCAAGAATACTGGCGTGGGTAGCTTATCCTTTCTCCAGGGGATCTTTCTGACCCAGGAATGGAACGGAGGTCTCCTGCATTGCAGGCGGATTGTTACCAGCTGGGCCACCAGGGAAGCCCAGAACCATTGGCTACTAGTCCACAAAAGGGGTTGACTCTCTCTTGAGCCAACCCACTGTTCTAACAGCATCTCTGATTCTAATAAACTCTATACTGCTCTCATTCGCCTCATGTCTGGAAATTCTTTTATGTAGACCATGGCAGGTAGTAGAGACTGGATCTGAGGTTTTATGCCTAGACGAGTCCGAACAGGAAATGACTTCTTGAGAGCAAGTGAGGGTCTGGGAATAACTAATTGCTTTGGAATCTGCCCAGCATGTGTGCACATGGCTGCTGAGGAATAGAATCCTCCTGGCTCTGAACATGGCGGGAACCGAAAGCAGGGGTGGCTCCACAAGGTATGTGTATGGGGGGGTGGTGAGGAATGGCTCATCCTCACATCAGCATTTCATCCCATTTAGGTCACTTCACGCTAAATAAATCACATCACTGACAACTAAGAAAATGACATATTTTACTAAAATGCTATGTTTTTCATTTCACTTAAAAATATAAATCCAAGTATCCTGAAGAAGCCTTATAAGTTATAGCTGATGCAAAGAGCTGATTCATTGGAAAAGACCCTGATGATTGAGGACAGGAGGTGAAGGGGGTGACGGAGGATGAGAAGGTTGGATGGCATCATCAACTCAATGCACCTGAGTTTCAGCAAACTCCGGGAGATAGTGAAGGACAGGGAAGTCTGGCGTGCTGCAGTCTGTGGGGTCACAAAGAGTCAGACACGATTTAGTGCTAAACAACAACAATAATAGCAAAGTTGTACAAGCCAAGCAAATTTAGCTTCAATGCAAGATTATTTTTTTAAGGCAAGATTTTTTTGAACTTCCTGTCAATTTGATGAGCTTAGCCCCTTCTAAATACAACTGGAACAGCCTCTAATTGGAAACGTGGGGAATGTTCTCTGTTGGTACCCTTGGCTAGGACACTAGAGTGTGTATGCCAGGCACTAGCAGTGCACATGGGCAAAGACAGCCACCATGGGACCAGAAAAAAAGAGCAAATTCAACAAGCTAAGCTCTGGCACTAGCAATTGAGTTCTGTGGAAGCACGCAGGATGCTCTGGCTGAAAAATCCTCCTGAAGTCCATGGAGTGGCTTCCCAGGCTAGACAAGACTTTGTTCTGTCTATATATGTAAATGTAATCTTACTTTTAAGTCACAATTTCCATCTCCTTTCACCAAGAATAGAATCTTTGAGTTCTAGCTAGTCTTCTGCTCTGCAAGTCCCCAAACTTGGCCATGAGCAGCCCTTTATCATAGCCACAAGCAATGCATGGAGATGTGGAAGGATTGAGATTAGAAGGGCAAAATGATATGCCAGTTAAATAGTGTAAATAACAATAATAAGTGAAAAAATGACAATGTATTCTATTAAACAAAATAGACCTGAAAGAAAAGCCAAAATATATCATTAAAAAGTGAATTAAATATTAATTTCATCAAGAAGAATCCACCAGAAAGCTTTAATGATGTTGAACTTGTATTATGTAACAACAATAAGGCTTCTTTCTAAAAGATTAGGATAAAAATATCAGCTGGGCTTGGTACAAAGCAGAAGACTTGCCAATATCAACTACTGATAGATCATAGATAGGATGCATATTTCCTGATGTATAAAGCGACACCTAAAAACAAATTATATCCATGTAAAATTTAGAATTTTCACTCTTGGGTGAAAAATGGATGAAAAATACCTGAAATATTATTTTACATACCTAAAATATTATTTGTGGTTTTAAAATTACAAATTAAACACAATTGCTGTAGCCTCATTATCTTCTTCACACTGCAGTTATTTCTATTAGAAAGCCTTCAATTTGGGGAAGTGCATCTCACTTCCTCAAATGCCTGAGATGAGTTGGAGAATTCCTGCATAAAAGTCATAACATAATTCTTACTGAATGTTTATAAATATCCAAATGTAAGCTAGATACCTGGTAAATTTCCAGATATCCGTTTTTCCCTTAGTGTATAACAACATAGACTAGGTACAAAAGGACCTTTTATGTTATTTAGCTCAAAAATTATATCCAAATTTTAGAGTAAAACAGAGCTAATCTAAATATGTATGAAGCCATGTAAGAAAGCACTGTGTCTAACATCACAGTTGGCAATTTCAGAAGGCTTCTCCTAGGTTTATGAAACTATTTGAAAACTGAAAAGAGCATCACTTTTTTGATTTCTCCACTAGTGAGTAATCTTGATCCATTTTAAATCTAGGGGAATTAAATAATTACAAAAGAATTTATCATCTTTCCATTTCCATTTTTCACAGCGATTTCCATCCCCGTCTCCTCAGGTCCCCCAGATCACAGTGATTCTGCAGGTTTGAATGAGTGTATAAAACAGTATTTTTCATGAGTGTTTCACTTGAGAATACAAGTGATCGAAATCGGGAACCTAGTTTTGAACCGCATATTAGCCATATCAGACTAAAGCTCCCAAAACCCATCCAACTCTGAAAAAGAGTTAACTCTCAAAAGTGTAACCTCCATCGTGGGGAGAATGATTGATGCCAGAGCATCCATTTGACCCCCAAATCTATCATTTCCTAAAGACTTAAAGAATCAAGCTCATTTTCAACCTACATCAAACACAATTTGAAATGTTCATTGGAATATGTCTTAGAATTTTAAATAGCATTATACTGACGTTTCTTTCCACTGGTATTTAAAAAATAATTGTGCAACTCTGAAAATACTACTGCGTTACAAAAACTCTGAAATTGTTCATTTGTCCATAGACAGCACTAGTTTAAGACCGAGTTATTTATTGAGACATTTGTTAAATCTGCATTCCCTTTGCTTATTTTTGTCTTTCAAATATAACTGCACTTCAGGTTATTTCATTAAGAGGTGTAAAAATAATCCATAGTTTCCCCAAAGTAATGGTCTGTAGCAGTATAAATCAACATCATAAATTTTAGGTTGGAAGGAGAAAATGAGGTCCCTCCTGTTTAGTCAGAGAGTAAGATTGATGAGATCCCATTAATTTTATTCCCTTAGACTTTTCATTTTATCAATCATTAGCCTTCTCGTGACTCCCTGAGCTGAAAACTTCAAAAACAAAATTAACTTTGCACCGTTCTTTCATCAGTAAGATACCAAAAGCTTTCAATTATTTTTGTAAAACCTCTCACTACCAACCTCCTTTTCCAGTCTGCTAAGATCTTCGTCCCACCTTCTCACCTTAGGGTATCAGAATTCTAACCAATCTCTTTGCCTTAGTCCCCCCTTTCTTCAGTACTTTGTATATAATGTTTTAGCTGAATTGACATAAAAAGCAAAAGTTAGTCCTCCCATATGCGGTCAAATGATTTCTGAAAAGGGTTCCAAAACATTCAATGGAAAAAGGACCTTCTTTTCAACAAATGATGCTGGGAAAATTGTGACACTTTTCATTCCAACAGTGTATATATTCTTCTAACAAATCTTAGCTTATTGATATATTTGATACTGTTTTCTTTACAAAAAATTATAAACTTCTAAAAAACTGTATAATTGCTGAAATTTTGAGAATTGATTAACACTTCACAATTAAGTAATGTTATGATTACAAACATATTTAATATCAATATAGGGTTTATTTCAAAATGAGATATTTTCATAACATTCCTAAGTTCTGTTCTGACAATAAAGCCTTTAATTAATCTTAAGTCTGCCAACACTAAAAAATATATATCTGAATTTTAAAAGATTTTAAATATTAAAAACATTAAAACTTTTGATATAATTTTAGTTTCACTTCTTAATTTGCCTACCTTAAAATTTATTTTCTCAAATATTGAAATTTCTTATTGTCTACTATCATGAAACTTTCCTCACAAGGAAACAAATAATAATATTAAGCATAAAAAACAATGTTAAAAGTAGAGAAATTTCAAAATAAAATGTTAGAAAAAAAAAAGTTTATTTTTTAATTGATGTATTTGTACAACATAATGATTTGACATTTTTATAGATTATACTCTATTCAAAGTTATTACAAGATAATGGCTATTTTCCCCTGTACTGTACAATATATCTTGCTTGCCCCTCTACTTTTTCTTTAAAAACATAAAATTAATTTTGAATTATACTTGATATGAAAAGACTGTCATTTCAGGATATTAAATTTATATATTATTAATATATCAGGACTTAATTTTTTCAGCTAATTATATTTAATGAAACCATTTCCAGAATCTATTTCAAAATGTACTTATTGGCATGAGATACATACTACAAAAGGCAGAATCAAGGGCAGATTATGCTGGTTGCAGTATCCTTTGCCATCTTTACCTAACCAGGCAATAGAACTCTGTCCCTCTTCCCACCAGCCCACTTGCTTGTATTGGTGGTACCATTTGTTCAGCAGACATCTGCTCTCCTTGGGAAACACACAGGATGATGCAACAATTAACTGTCAACTTGACTGGGCCCTGGGGTGCCCAGACATTCGGCCAAACATTGTTCTCGGTATGTCTGTATGGGTGTTTCTGAATGCGATTAACCTTTTAATTGGTTGAGAGTAGAGAAGGTTGCCCTCCTTAGCATAAGGTAGGCAATGAGAGCCCATTCATGTCCAGTTCTTTGTGACTCCATGGACCATATAGCCTGCTAGGCTTCTCTGTCCATAGGATCTTCCAGGCAAGAATCCTGGAATGGGTTGTCATTCCCTTCTCTAGGGGATCTTTCCCACCCAGGGATCACACCCATGTCTTCTGTGTCTCCTGAGTTGGCAGGCAGTCTGCCACTGAGCCAGCCTGGAAGCCCCCTCCTTAATGTGGATGGACCTCATCCATGGAATAGTTGAAGACTGGAATAGAACAACAATGGAGCTGGAGTAAGAGGAAAGACCTCCTGCCTGCCCGCTTGAATAAGATATCAGTTTTTTCTGCCTTGGGACTCAAACTGAAATCTGGATCTGGAGCTTTTCCACTGATACTGTTCAGTTCAGTTCAGCTGCTCAGTCGTGTCTGACTCTTTGCGACACCATGAACCACAGCACACCAGGCCTCCCTGTTCATCACCAACTCCCGGACTTTACCCAAACTCATGTCCATTGAGTCGGTGATGCCATCTGACCATCCCATCCTCTGTCATCCCCTTCTCCTCCTGCCTTCAATCTTTTCCAGCATCAGGGTCTTTTCCAGTGAGTTGGCTCTTTGCATCAGGTGGCCAAAATATTGGAGTTTCAGCTTCAACATCAATCCTTCCAATGAACACTCAGGACTGATCTCCTTTAGGATGGACTGGTTGGATCTCCGTGTAGTCCAAGGGACTCTCAAGAGTCTTCTTCAACACCACAGTTCAAAAGCATCAATTCTTTGGTGCTCAGCTTTCTTTATAGTCCAACTCTCACATCCATACATGACCACTGGAAAAACCATAGTCTTGACTAGATGGACCTTTGTTGGCAAAGTAATGTCTCTGTTTTTTAATATGCCATCTAGGTTGGTCATAACTTTCCTTCCAAGGAGTAAGCGTCTTTTAATTTCATGTCTGCAGTCACCATCTACAGTGATTTTGGAGGGCCCCAAAATAAAGTCAGCTATTGTTTCCCCATCTATTTCCCATGAAGTGATGGGACCAGATGCCATGATCTCCGTTTTCTGAATGTTGAGCTTTAAGCCAACTTTTTCACTCTCCTCTTTCACTTTCATCAAGAGCCTCTTTAGTTCTTCTTCACTTTCTGCCATAAGGGTGGTGTCATCTGCATATCTGAGGTTATTAATATTTCTCCCAGCAATCTTGATTCCAGCTTGTGCTTCTTCCAGCCCAGCATTTCTCATGATGTACTCTGAATATAAGTTAAACAATATTAGCTGTCCTAGTTCTCAGACTTTTGGATTTGAACTGGAAGTAAACCATCTGCTTTCTTTGGTCCCCACCTATTGATGTTTGTATTTCTAAGCCTTCATAATCATGGAGCCAATTCCACTTAATAAATTTCATATTTATGATTGATATAATTTATTCTCTACATAATCGATTCCATTTCTCTGAAGAAGCCTGACCAATACAGATGACACATAGGCCCCCATTTCTCTCCTGCCCATCTCTTGCCCAGAAACATCCCTAAAACTGGCTAGAACCTTACTTATTATCAATGTCTTAGTGCCTATATTTTGATTCTTGGAGCTGAGCTTTCTTGCCCTTTCTGACCTCCACTTTATATAAATAAATAAAATTATGGGAATTATAAGAATCGTGAAACATTTAGCAAACCCTCACAATTTGCAGCCACTTTAACGCTGGTGACTTCATTAATCCTCAAAGTTAACTGTACAGGGGACAGTGATCAAGACCATCCCCAAGAAAAAGAAATGCAAAAAGGCAAAATGGTTGTCTGAGGATGCCTTACAAAAGCTCAGAAAAGAAGAGAAGCTAAAGGCAAAGGAGAAAAGATATACCCATCTGAATGAAGAGTTCCAAGGAATAGCAAGGTGAGATAAGAAAGCCTTCCTCAGGGTTCAATGCAAAGAAATAGAGGAAAACAATAGAATGGGAAAGACTAGAGATCTCTTCAAGAAAATTAGAGATACCAAGGGAACATTTCACACAAAGATGGGCTCGATAAAGGACAGAAATGGTATGGATCTAAAAAAAGCAGAAGATATTAAGAAGAGGTGGCAAGAATGCACAGAACTATACAAAAAAGGTCTTCATGACCCAGATAACCAGGATGGTGTGATCACTTACCTAGAGCCAGACATCATAGAATGTGAAGTCAAGTGGGACTTAGGAAGCACCACTACGAACAAAGCTAGTAGGGGTGACAAAATTCCAGTTGAGCTATTTCAAATCTTAAAAGATGATGCTGTGAAAGTGCTGTACTCAATATGCCAGCATATTTGGAAAACTCAGCAGTGGTCACAGGACTGGAAAAGTGGCTACAGGATTGGAAAAGACTCTGATGCTCTGCAGTTTTATTCCAAACCCAAACAAAGGCAATGCCAAAGAACTAATGCACAACTGCACTCAACTCACACACTAACAGAGTAAAGCTCAAAATTCTCCAAGCCAGGCTTTAACAGTATGTGCACCATGAACTTACAGATGTTCAAGATGGATTTTAAAAAGGCAGAAGAACCAGAGATCAAGTTGCCAACATCCGTTGGATCATTGAAAAAGCAAGAGAATTCCAGAAAAGCATCTACTTCTGCTTATTGCCTATGCCAAAGACTATGACTATGTGGATAACAAAAAACTGGAAAATTCTTAAAGCGATGAGAATACCAGACCACCTTACCTGCCTCCTGAGAAATCTGTATGCACATGAAGAAGCAACAGTTAGAACCAGACATGGAACAACAGACTGGTTCTAAATCAGGAAAGGAGTACATCAAGGCTATATATTGTCACCCTGCTTATTTAATGTCTATGCAGAGTACATCATGTGAAATGTCAGGCTGGATAAAGCACAAGCTGGAATCAAGATTGCCGGGAAAAATATCAATAACCTCAGATATGCAGATAACACCACCCTTATGACAGAAAGTGAAAAACTAAATAGCCTCTTGATGAAAGTGAAAAAGGAGAGTGAAAAAGCTGGCTTAATATTCAACATTCAAAAAACAAAGATCACAGCATCCAATCCTATCACCTTGTGGCAAACAGATGGGGAAACAATGGAAACAGTGAGGAACTTTATTTTGGGGGGGGGCCCTCCAAAATCACTGCAGATGGTGACTGCAGCCATGAAATCAAAAGATGCTTGCTCCTTGGAAGAAAACTTATGACCAACCTAAGCAGCATATTAAAAAGCAGAGACATTACTTTGCTGACAAGTCTAGTCAAACTATGGTTTGCTGTCTAGTAAAACTATGCCACCTAGTCAAAGCTATGGTTTTTCCAGCAGTCATGTATGGATGTGAGATTTGGACTATAAAGAACGTTGAGTGCAGAAAAATTGATACTTTTCAACTGTGGTGTTGGAGAAGACTCTGGAGAGTCCCTTGGAGTGCAAGGAGATCAAACAAGTCAGTCCTAAAGGAAATCAGTCCTTTGAATATTCATTGGAAGGACTGATGCTGAAGATGAATCTTCAATACTTTGCCCACCTGATGTGAAGAACTGACTCATTGAAAAATATCCTGATGCTAGGAAAGATTGAAGGCAGGAGAAGGGGACGACAGAGGATGAGATGGTTGGATGGGATCACCGACTCGATGAACATGAGTTTGAGCAAGCTCCGGGACTTGGTGATGGACAGGGAAGCCTGGCGTGCTACAGTCCATGGGGTCACAAAGAGTCGTACACACCTGAGCGACTGAACTGACCTGAATGAATTCTCACAGTAACATCTATCTCTCAAGGTGGTTATCATCCCAATTTTTAAAGCTGAAGGAAGCACGACTTCAGGTGACTGAGAAAAATGGTGAAGATCATGCTTCAAACAAGTGGAAAAAGTGGAATTTAAAGGCAGGTAATCTTGCTCTAGAGCCCATACTCTTACCTGCTACATGACTAAAGTGTCATTCTATGATTTAAAGGAGCTGCAAGGGGAAAGGTGTGAGGCTGTCACGACACATTGTGCTCATGGTCACCCAGGTTACCTGCTGACCTTCACCTGCTGGTTTCCTGTTCGTCTTCTAGGTTGTCCCGGTGTCCTCTCAACAGAAGAGGAGAGAAGCTGAAGACCTCCTGGGCTCTGATGAGTAAAGGGTGTTCCCTAGACACCTCTGTGCCCATGTGTGTGCTCAGTCATGTCTAACTCTTTGCAACCCTGTGGACTGTAGCCCACTAGGCTCCTCTGTCCTTGGAATTCCCAGGCAAGAGTACTGGAGTGAGTTGCTATTTCCTCTTCTAGGTGATCTTCCTAACCCAGGGATTGAACCTGTCTGTGACCAGTTTTCCTAATACCAGATTCAGTGGGAAAGAGCCTGTGAGGAGAATAGCAGAGGTCTTATAGTATCTCTGACTCCTCACAGATAGAGGGGAAACTGTGTGTGACTCATAGGTACAGAGAGGATGTTAGAAGTCACGTGGGAGCTTGACTGGGATTCCAGTCTCCTGAGGCTGGAGGAGGTGGGGAGAGGTGGCTCCAGAGAGACAACTGATCATGAAACAGGCAACTGGACCGTTCAAGAGAGTCAGCTCACATGGGCTCACGATGCCAGGAAGCTGCTGATGGACCAATGCCCCCGTGGACAGTGGACACTGGATACAGCCCAAGCCACAGATCAGACTGCAAGTGTAGTAGCTACCGTTTCCCGACACCACCAACGAAAGATAGTGAGGAACGCTGCCCTGCTCTTGTGTCCCATGGCAGGACTTGGGAAGTAGAGCAGAGAATAGAGCCATTTGCAGAGGAGGCGTCAAAAGAATTGAGGGGAATTTTGACTATGACTAAAAAGAAAAAGAAAAAACTGCATAAGATGAAGTTGTTTACTGCCAAGCAAATCTGTGAGCTCAGAGTCAAGAACATAATTTTGGTGATGAAACAGAGTGACAGTTTTCTAAGCCCGAGTTTCATGCATCTTATAACTACAGAATAGATAATAATTGTGCTACTATTATCAAAACAGCATGAGTTGTCATAGGGATAAACGCTGAAGACTTAACTCTTGGCAGACATTGTTCTCTAAGCTTTTTAAAAAAAGTAAATTATTAAACCTGCATATACAATCCAACTTCTGGGAAAACAAGAACAAAAGAAGCTACTGCGATAAATTCTCCAACCTCCTTCCCTCCAAAAAAAAAAAAAAGATACTCAAAAATTCTTATTGTTCACCCACAAGATTTATTGGAACACATCCACGCCCACTCTTTTATGCATTGTCTGGGGCTGCTCTCCCCCTACAATGGCAGAACTGAGTGAATTTCACAGAGGTTGTGTGGCCCCAAAATATTTACTTTCTGGTCCTTTCCTGAAGGCGATCTTGGCAATGGAAGGATCCGGATGGGAAAGAAAAATAGTAGGCGGTTGCATAGAAGGATGATTTTGTGGCTGTATTTTTAAAAGAACACTTTGACTGCCATGTGGAAAATATTCTGTTGGGAATAGAACTTGACTTTATTATACAATTTTATGTCTGTATTACACCATTTTGTTCTATGGCAATAATGTTTACTCATCCAAAACTTTTAATGGAGTAGACAAGTACTTTAGAGAGTAGGCAGAGGTTTTGGTTTGTTTTCACCTCAGTAAACACAGTTCTCAAAATTCCTAACATTTAGTGGCTACTCATGAAATAACTGTTGAAGAAGTAACGGGACTTGGTCATATTGTGACTCAAGTCACATACAGGACTTGCCTGAAGGGAACTTTGTTTCTAATTATATTTCCATGGCATTCTACCACGCGTATGTTTCTCTTCTCATAAAGTTTTTGTGAGCCTCAGTTTTAGAGTTATGATCTCAAATTGAAGTTACAGTTATCTGACTCTGAGTATTTGGTATAGATGAATTAAGAGTCTTCCTTGGACAATAGAAAAGGTCTGGGAAGTATTCATTAACTACTGAGAACATGATCAGATGAGAATAGTTTCCAAATATTCATTTCTCAAGACTAGAAAAGTTACTTAAATTACAATAAAAGAGATTTGGACCAAATATAAAATTACATATTGCTTTTAGAATGATAGAACAAGAAGGGTTGTCATATATTCTTGTGAAAGTTCTAATACAATAAGAAATGTCCAGTCATGGATGGTTCAGGTAACCATACTAAACATGGAAAGAGATAAGAAATGGTGGTTTTCTTTCAATTAATACCTCTCTATCTTTTTATATTCCTTAATTTTCTATATTCCTGTATGTGTATATGTATACTTTAATTAATTTCAGATGTGTTTCTTGTGAGTATTATATAGCTGATTCTTTTCCTTAATCTAATCCACTTCTCAGTTTTTTTTTAATTGTTAAATTTACTTTGTTTATATTTTATATTGATTAGTATAAAATAGGAGAAGGCAGTGGCAACCGACTCCAGTACTCTTGCCTGGAGAATCCCATGGATGGAGGAGCCTTGGTGGGCTGCCGTCTACGGAGTTGCACAGAGTTGGACACGACTGAAGCGACTTAGCAGCAGCAGCAGCAGCAGTATTAAATATAATCAAAGATGTTTTTGCCACCAAATTTTGAATTTTCTTAAACCTCTTTTTTCTTCACATTTCCTTTTTCCTGTCTTTCTGCCTTCTATTTGATTCATAAGCTTTCTGAATTCCCTTCTAACTCTTTGGTGGCTTGGAAACTACAGACACAGACAGTTAGACAGTATTTCTATACACGTAGTAGTTTTTCTCAAATTTGTAAGTTATTTGTTTCATATGGTAACCTTCCAATATTTTAAAGGCTCAGAAGTGGGTATGCAGAATTTTATATTTAGTCTATGTTTTCTTGATGTTTAATATATTCATAGTAAATTGTTTGGAAATGACTCTGAGGACTTTGATTTCTTGTCATATTAATTGAGAAGTTCTAAGAAACACTACACTTAAGCACACACACATACACATGCACACACACGTACACACTCTTCCTCAAGGACAGTCCCATGACAGTCACACGCATAGAGACCTCACTGGTTCACCAGCCACAAAATGACTCTCAGACGCAAACAATCTTACAAGTCTGAACTGAGCTCTTGCTGCACCAACAGAGGCTGGGCTTGAGTGACCTGGTCCAGAGGAGGAGAAAATGTGGGGAAAAGAAATGCAAACATAAATTGGTCTGAATGTTTGAACATACATCAAGGAGGGTATTGAGCTTCTCCAGTAGTGGCTCAGTGGTAAAGAATCTGCCTGCAATGCAGCAGATGTGAGTTCGATCCCTGGGTTGGGGAGATTCCCCTGGAGGATGAAATGGCAACCCACTCCAGTATTCTTGCCTGGGAAACCCCATGGACAGAGGAGTCTGGCAGGCTACAGTCTATGGCATCTTAAAAGAGTCAGACACAACTGAGCAACTAAACAACAAGACAACAAAGGAGGGTACTGCTGATATGTGATTTCTATATGGACATTTCTATGGGGGTTTTGAAATTTGAAAACCACTTTCAAGGGTGTTGAAGTGGCACTGGTCAGGCATAAACAAAACAGAAGCAGAACAAGCCATCTTAAGAGGGAAGTTTCCCCAGATTAGTTCACATTTGGCAATAGATTAAAAGAGAATATAAAAAGTTCACAAAAGGAGAAGGGTCATCATTCCACATGACATCCAGCGTAAATAACATACAGTAGATTTTAGAGAGTGAAATCATCAAATACAGAATATACTTTTTGTAGATATACATATAACGATTTGAAAGAGGCATTTGCAAAATGAAGTATACAAAAAGAAATTATTTTTTAAAAAAGACTGAAAATGGAACTTCCATGTATAAATTTGTTAAAGAACACAATTGAAATTGGCAATATTTCAAAAAATAATAGCTAAACATTTTGGAGAGCTGATGGAAATATGAAGCCACTGATCTAGAGGGTATAGTATCTTCCAACAAAGTAAATAAATAAAAGGAAATCCATGTAGACACGTGGCAGGAGAATCACTAAACAGAAGATGAAGATAAAACCTTGAAGGAGCAGAAAGAAATGCCATGTCAATTAAGGGCAATGACAGATAGAGTGATGCCAGACATTTCAATAGCAAAAACACAAGCCAAGAGACAGTCAAATAATATCTACTGAGAGCTGGGAGAAAATACCTGTCAACCTAGAAACTGTCAGCCAGCCAAAGGATCTTTCAAGGATGAAGGGGAAATAAAGACATTTAGACAGTAAGGAAACATGGGAATATTTTTATCTCCAAGAGACTGGTTCTAAAGGAAATTTTGAGGCTGTAATTCTCAAAGAAATATGATCTCCAAACAGTTTCAAATGTAGGAAAGATCAGAAAATAAAGGAAAAAATGGTGATAAGGAACATCCTACATTTTCTAATCACAATACAACTTAAATTAGAAGTTAGTAACAAAAACAAATTAACTTCATATAGAAATTGAAAACCACAATTGCTGCAGCAAAAGAATGGGTCAAAGAAGATATTTTGAAAGACACAGGGCTGAATGACACTGAAAGGGATTTGATAAGACCTAAATAAGACAAGGGTTATAGTGTGCACCGTGGTCATGAAATTTTACAAGACTCAACGCACTAAAAATGCTGGCTTTCCTCAAGTTGATCTACATACCAACCAAAACCCCAACAGTGGTCTTCTTTAGTGGGTCATGACAAGATGATTCTGCTTCTTTGATGGGAGAATAAAGATCCAGAAATACCCAAGACCCTATGACTAGTTATTAAATCTTATTATACTACAACTTATTCATTATTTTTATATTTTCACAGTTAGTCTCAGCACATTCCTGACACATCTGACATGATTCAAACCTGAGAAATTTAAATGTGTATTTCAACATCCAGGATCTACTTTAGCTGTTAAAATAGATCTGTGTTTGTTTTACCCTAACATATGTTTACTTTTTGGAACGCAAGCAAATTATTTTCTCCTTTGCCAAAAAGTAAATTGAAAAAAATAAATGGAATAATCAGAGCAGAATAGAAACCCTAGGGAACAAAACAATCTTTGCCCAGCTCCTCTGAAACCGACGCAGCACACCCACTGTTCTTTAGTCAGGATCGTAAGCTAGTCCTGTAGGACTTCTAGTGACAGTATGGTTCTGCCACATCAGTGGAGCTATAAAGACAACGTGCGCGTGAGTAGGGCTGAGCACTGCCATAGAGTTAAGAGGATAAAATGCAATATCCCAAGACTGACCCAGGCAGGTTAAGATACATGTGAATATATAGGGAGTGTATCCACAGGGGTGGGAGTGGAATTAAACTCAGCCCAAGAAAAGAGAAACTCTTGGCTGTGCAAATAAAGAAGGGCACTTTGGAAGAACTCATAGGGTATGTCTCTGAGCTTGCCTCAGTCCAGTCCCCAGGGCTACACGTGTGGATGAAATCAAAGAGGAAGTACTAAAATATCTATTGCTTTGTCATCCTATCGTATGGCATATATGTCATCTGCAGAATTACGGAAGCAGGGAGCAGCCCCCACATGAGAGAGGAACAGCAGTGCTGTATTGGCTCGGGCTTGAGAGTGGGAACCGTGCTGCTGGAATTGGCAAGAGCTGTGGCATGTGCATCCACATGTTCAGCACCATGGACAGTATCCAGACACCGGAAACTGAGGCTGGCATCGAAGTGTGAACTTCAGCAACGTAGGTAACACCACATATGTCTTCAGAAGACCATTGTTGTATCACTTATATTGGGCACTCTGGAAGGGACTGGAATATCTAAGCAAGGATCCCAAGAAAGAAGTAGAAAAATGGCAAAAATAACAAAGGCCTAGGGGCTGTGATTTGGTTAGTGATTCCTCATTGAGCAGATGTAAATAAAGAAGCTTGCCAGAATTTGGCAGAGCAGACTTCATTTGGGGGATAGCACAGGCAGGAAGGAGATGGATTTCACCAGGCAGAAGCAAGGCATAAGAAAAGCCTGTGTTAAAGCGAATTCTTAGTGAAGCCAAGTCTTGCATAAAGAAGTGACAAGAGATGGACTTTAACCATCCCCCTCCCTTGTCTCTGCATTGCCCCTCAGATTCAATCACCAACCCATTCTTCATCCTCCCATCCCATTATTTCTTTCACTGACTAGGTCCTTGAAAGGTTATTCTTTACTTATTTGGTTGCCCAAATTTATTCACTGCTTATTTATCTGCAGTTTGAATTCTACCTTAACCACTCAGGAAAACTGTATTTGATAAATAAAAAAAATCAGATTGATAATTATAGTTCAGCTTATACAAACTGGAAACCAACTTACTTGAAACAGTTTCTTCCGCTTGTTTTCTGACATCCTTACTCCAGCACTTGAAATTCTGATACTAGTTAGCCACCCATCAGAGCATTTATTTTAGGTGCCAAACAGCACCCTCTCTGTTTTCTTGCCAATACACCTACTCAAATGTTGTCTTTATCTTTCTTGGTATTTCTTTGCTGAGCAATACAATCTACACCCATGATTTCTACTACCACCCCCAAGCCAATGACTAACACAACTGATTTCACTGATCAGATCTCTCCTATAATTTAAAATTCTATTCAACAACTGGAGCTACAACAATGAATTAAAAATGATCTACTTCACAGAATCACAGTCTGGCGCATTAGATAATAAAAAACACTATGTTGCTTCATTTCTGTATTTTACCTCAAACCAAAGATGTTTCAGTTAACTCACTGTCTTTTCCCCTCACATATAATCAAAGAACATATGCTATAAATTTTAACATCTCCATAACTCTTGGTGCTATATCTTCCTGTTCATCTCTAGTGCTACCACTGGAACTCATATTAATTCACCTGGACATATTTTACAGGTTCCCAATTCATAAACAAGTCTACCTTCTCCCAAATTACTTTCTGTCTTGTGATCCAGTGATATTTCTGTTTCAACAATGATCATCTCCATACATGAAATCTTTTGGTAGTGGTTTCCATTGTTTAAAGACTGAACAAATACACCGGCATAACAAATACTGACTTTGATCTTGGATACCTTTTCCAAACACATCATTTGTTATATTTTTGTGCATAGCCTTTATTTCAACCAAGCCAAATCACCTGCTGCATATTTTTTTAAATGGAAAAGCAATAGCAATATTTCTGTTTTTGGGCATTGTGGTGCAAGGTCTGTTCATATCTTCCTCCTTCTAAGTACTTTGAGGTCAGATTTAGATTTACCCCTTGAGAATGCTTTTCTGTTGCTTAGTCTTGTGTGAGTTATAGGCATCTTCTTCCTTAAAACCACATGTTACCTTTATTATGACATGTAACATATTGTACCCTTTGTCTCCTAAAGTAGAAGATGAACAATATAAGCTTTATTTATTTATCTCCAATTCTTATCACATGAATAAATAACTAACAGGAAAGCTTGGTGATAATCTTTAAAATTCCTGCTAGGTCTACCATATGCTTAGTCTTAAATTCTGCTGCAATGTAAAATGTTTTATAATTCTTAGAAAATATAATACAAAAATGTAGGCCCTGAACTTTATTTACAGAAATATTTCATAACACCCTAGACATTTCAGTAAGACTCAAAATAGTTTTAGGACAATGATTATTTTTTGCAAGAGTTGATAAGTCTCAGGTCTGAAATTTGGGTAGTTTGCATCACTCTCTTAAAGATCAAATTTCTTTCAGGGAAAAATAAACACTTCAGGTTTTATTTGGTCACATTTACTCTTCAGGAAGAGCCACTTCTGAATTATATTGCGTAAGAATTAAGAAATAGCCAAGTCATCTCCTTTAGGCTTTTATTAACCCATACACTGCAAGGCACAGGTAGCATTGGGCAGTTGATGTTTATCATCCCTGTTACAACATCTTCTGGTTTATTAGGATGATCCAAGAGACTGATCTGTGACTGGACTAGCCTAATATACTCTGCTGGCTGCCCTGATGTTTAGACAGACTAACAGGGATGAACAGACCAATGTATCATTTATTATAATTCAGCTTTCTGTTTAAAATTTTACAGTTTTTGGTGTTTAGATGTATATTTTCCTTATATAGGAGTGTAATAAAACACTGTTCATAATAATGATCTATTTTTATTAGCAAGTGATATTGACATGGAGCAGGACCCTATGGCCCTTGCCCCTCCACATCCTCAGCCTGCCTTCTGTCTGGGGAACACTTCAGTCAAAGAACAAGTGTAATCAGAGAAGTAAGAAATGCTAAGACAAAGGAAAACAGTCAAAGGAGACCAAATAATAATAATGTAGTCACTAAGCACAGTCAAGGACTTTTAGTTCCTTCTCAAGGACTATAGATGATATTCTGAGCCTTATCCTGTGAGCTGTCTCACAGATACTGAAAACCCAGGTGGAAGAAGTTAACTACACGATGACCAGACTGTACCCAGGACATAAGCCGCCACAATTCCGAGAACCAGCCTCAAAGAAATGGGAACAAATGGACCCTGGAACTGAAACAACTGTACCTAAAACAATCAAATGACACTGGTCAGACCACTGATGACCAGTCTGAAGGTTGTCAGAGCTGACTGTGCTGTTTCTGCCTCGAGCCTGCCCTGCCCCACTCTGTCTATAAAAGGTCTCACTCCCAGCTTATCAGGGGGAGGGGGAGTAGGGATGAAGGGAGTAGACCTTTGAATAGATGTTGGCCACCCTCCCCCCTCTAGTTGCAGGCATCTGAAATAAAGCAAACTTTCCTTTTCACCCACCTGGCCTGTTTATAGACTTTTGAATGGCAAGCAGCTAGACGACCCCTCACCCCCCACCACACACTCTTTCATTAACAATACTACCTTATTCAGTTTTTCAATATGTAGTTCATTATGTGGATAACTTGAAAAATATAATGAGCAAAAGTTAAGAATACTCTTGGGTAGTCTGAACACTGTTCAATGGAAATGTCTTATTAATTTAAAAATTTTTAAAGTATTTAGCCTACTTTATTTTCTCTGGTCATCAATCTATACTCATTACTTATATACTGACTTTAAAAGAACCTCAGTAGATACTGAGTAATATACAGAATCAGGCCAAGGAAAGTAAAACCTACCTAGGAAAATTTAACATATTAACATGAAACTTACAGAATAACACAGAGCAGTAAAAAATAACTACTACCAAATCTGGGGATATAGTCTAGAAAGGGCATGCTATAGGAATTCAAAGAAAAGTCACCAAGGTAGGAATATTCAAGGGAAAAACATTTTATGAAAGAAGAATATTTTTTTTCTCAACAGGGTAAAATGCCCAGAGAGTTCTACTTAAAACAATTAGTGGTGAGGAATCTAACAAGAGCACACCAAAAGGTGGTAAAGAACTTTTCAGAGAAAACAAAAAGTGGCAATCATCACTTCCCTTCCCTAGTTTTGTCTCTTCAATGACTCTGACCAACATTAGGTAGATTTTGACATAAAAAATTTAAAAAATAAATTAAAAGAGGGGAAAAAAGCATGAAAACTATTTACTTAAATAACTCATACAATCAAAACAAGAGAATCTACAGGTTGCATTTAGCTTATGACTAAAAGTACCCACTAGAAATATTTTTTTCCTACCCTGGAGACAGATTTAACCATGTTTCTTGCTCAAATAGTCACTGAAGATTCTAGTATGTATGTGTAATCTAGAGAAAAGTGATAAATGCAATAAATGCTTGTTAAGCAATATATTCTGAGAAGTGGAATATTTCCTGCCATATCAACAAAGGAGGTAACAGTCATCTAAGACTGCCAGCACCACCAATGGTGAGCTGATGACCCTTGAGAGGCTCAGGAAGGAAAGAATACCTGACATCCGGCAGCCACCAGACTGCAGCCCCTCCCCCACGGGGCTGGGAGGACTTGGGAAGTGAAAACACAGGATGCTGGCCCCAGATGGCTGAGGTGCACATCAAAGGACGGATTTCAGTGAGCCCAGACTCTTGCATCTTTCCATACATATTAATAGAAAAGCGCTAAATTCCTTAACTCGAGGTACCTGCTTTCCCTTTAACAATAATCAATTGACTTTCAGACTACCGGCCCTTTGTTGCATGACTTCCATATAACCTGGCTCCCCTACCAACCTCCTGAGAGCAGTTCTCTCCGGGTTACTTGAGATGCTGCCTCCCAGGCTTGAAGTTCTAACATAACTCTCAACTTTTAGGCTGTGAATTTTTCTAAGTCAATAATTCCATACAACGTACCAAAACTTTTGCATGCCTTATATTTTAAACATCTCAGTAACCCAGTGAATTTGGTGCTGTTGTTCCCACTTTCTAGGTGAGAGATTTGAAGGGTATCAAAGGCCACATGACTACAAAGAAGATGGAGCAGGATTTAACTGAACTCCTTTAAAGTGAGCTACTTCCCTTTGAACCACAGGTTCTATTTTGCTGTAGCAAAATCTTTAGAACACCAGTTAAAAGGATCTGAATATGTGTAACTTTATGCTAGACTGCTGATATTTAATGCAAACCATTCCATAGAAATAGAGTCTATACCAGACAAAATAACACAGAAAAAACTATCTGTGCCCCAGCTCCAATTCCACTTTTAAGTTACATGATATTTTAAAAAGTTAATCAAATATTCTAAACAATATTAATTTCTTTTTGAGTAACAGAAGTAATGAAAATAATTCAGTTGTCAACTTCATAATATTTTTATTCAGATCATAATGAGCTGAGCCAAATAAAATTCGTGTTTTGTTATTCATTCATTTATGCATTTATTTTTGGCCCTGAAGTCATCTCCAAATCTCTCACTGTTTAGAGAAATAAACTACTATCTTGAGTTTTTATTGACAACATTGTTTGGGATAAAATATGTTAAATATATAGTAGTTTCCAGGAATATGTCACTGGTGATTTTTAAAGTCCTAGGGCATAATATCTGAGCTGAAGAACTCACAGTATTCTAGTGGGAGAGGGTTAAGTCACAACTAAGATTGCAATAGGAATCCCATGAATGCCAGTAGGAATATGCAGGAGAGGGACCTCAGAGAGCAGAATGGTCTTCATCTGAGATTAATCTGCAACTTGGAATTTGCTAAGTGGAAGAGGCAACTAGCTGGACAGCATTTCCAGTGGCACAAACGGTGATGCCTTGGGTGCTCTGAGTGTGGTTCAAGACGTTTAAATCAGAGTTCTGAGCACTAGAGCATCCAGGCATCAGACTGGAGAAGCAAGAAGATCACAAAATGCCCTGCGCACCCTGCTGAAGAGTTTAGATCTTATCCTGGGGCAAAGAACCACCAATAAAGGAGTTCAATTAGGGCAGCGTCATGACCTGCTGTGAATTTTAGAAAATCACTTCAGTAGATGTTTGGGTATTACAGGAGGGACAATCCTGAAGCAGGAACATACATTAAAACTCCTTTCTGGCAACTCAGAGAAGAAATAAGGAAGGCGCAAAATCAGTGCCAAGGCAGGAAGGTACCGCAGAGATTCAACAAATAATTAGAAAGCATTTCTGAACGACGTGATGTTTAAATGAGATGGAAGAGTGAAGGATAATGCCCAGCTTGTTTGAAGGCCAAGGACTTGGTGGTGCCACTACTCAAAACATGAAATGTGGGAGGAAAACATAATTTTCTGGGAAGGAAGTATTGATACTCTTGAATTTGAAGCGGACACACAAGTAAAAATAGGAGTTGGCTGAGAAACAGATGAGAAGGAGGAAATAGTTGAAGTGTATTCTTCTATATGTTAATACTATGGCTAATGTTTGAAACACAAATATGACTCACAGTTACTTCCTTATGAATCTCATCGTTTAGTGGGAGGAAAATGATGTAAACGTTAATTACAATACCATGCGGAAGAGCAATAAGAGAGGGATATAATACAGTCATCCTAAGGATCCATGAGGGATTGGTTCCAGGACTTAGTGTAACTCATTAATCATTTAAAATATGTTATTTAGTATCTGTAACCAGATATTTAAGACCTTTAAGACAAAGATACATATTTGTCAGGATCATCAGTAGATCCCAATGCCCACAACGCTCAGAAGAAGTACACAATATAGTCTTGATTAATAAATGCAGGAATAGAGATGCCGACACAGTGAATAGACACGTGGCCTGGTGAGGCGGGTGGGGAAAGAGGGCGGAATGAACCGGGAGACTGGGATTGACGTATACACACTACCATGTGGGAAGCTGATGCACAGGTGAGAAGCTCAGCTCGGCGCTCTGGGGTGACCTAGGTGGGTGGGAGGAGACAGAGGAGGAGGGGGACATGTGCATACATATGGCTGAGCCTCTCGGCTGTACAGCAGAAACTAGCACAACATTGTAAAGCAATTACACTCCAATTAAAAAAAAAAAAAGCCTACATAGATGAATGAGTAGAAGGACATTCTAGGCAGGAGAAACGTGCAGAAGCAGAGAAGAGTGGAATTGCAAATAGCTTTTCATAAATGGAAGACGTGAGTCAAAAGTAGAATGGTGGAGGAAGGCTAGACAGACGTCACATTCTTAAGGCCCACGACTGTCCTCCTAAGAAATGGGATACTCAGCCACTGAATGGTTTTAACCAGGGGGTGAATACAATTAGATTTTTCTCTCATATAACTCTGGCAGGAGTGGGTTAGAGAGATGGGAAAATGTGTCTGAAAAAAAGGACACAGGATATTACACTTGGCCAGATGAGGCATCCTGGGGGCCAGAATGAACATAATGTGAGTAGGAATGGGGGAGATTAAAAGCAGTGGAGAACTTTCAGGATGTAGATTCAGGAGAATTCAGTGAGTGATGAGGACTTAGGGAGTAGGAGAGAGAAAATTAAATATGGTTCTCTAATTAAATATGGTTCATCTAATTTGGATTTGAATTTCTGGATGAACCATGGTGCTCTTGAATAACAACAAATAGAACACAGGAGAAGACTTAAGCCTGGGGGAATTTTTTAGTGTGTGGTGTTCACTTGGCATGCAAAATTAATGAGCTCAAGTTTGAACATCATAAATATAACAGTGGACATCTAGGGGATCTCTATTAAGCAGCTTTCTGCAGAACTGACTCCCCAGTTGACTCCAGAGAAACTACAATAAGATAAATGTAGGAAGAGCAATGGCGTGGGTTGTAGATTAAACAATCACTGCATTGGTCGGCAAAATAAAAACTGAGTTAAAATATTGTTCTTCCTTACTGTAAAGGTATCTAGGACCACAGTTAGTTTATCAATTCAACTTTCTTAGGAAGTACTGCATAGGAGTTAAGAGCAAGAGTTAGGGTCAAACTTCAAGGGATTTTAATTTTTCTACTGTAACTTGTAAACTGGGTGAGGCTGGGTAAGTTTTTAAACATTTCTAAGTTTTTGTTTTTTCTTTCTAATATAGGAAAATAGTTTTAATAGATTTGTTTACTAGGATTTACTAGGTTTACTCCTATGGAGTTCAAAGAAGAATAATCTTACTTTATTTTACTTCCAACTATAGCCTTTGACTGATATAGAAATTTCTTTCCCTGTCAGTGAATGAAAGCTTGAGAGGATTCTATGATTCTTTAATTTCTAAGAAAGTTCTTCTTATGATCATTAAGACTCACTTTCTGATATTTCAGCTTCTCAAAATCCAATAGTTGCAGGTCATCCAAACATTCTCCCTCGGGACTTCCCTGGTGGTCAAGTGGCTATGACTCTGCACTTTCAGTGCAGGGGGCCTGGGTTCAATTCCTGGTCAGAGAACTAGGTACCTCATGCCTCAACTAAAGATCCCACTTACCGCAACTAAGACCGAGCACAGCCAAAAAATTAATATTAACATTTTAAAATAAATGAATAATTAATTTAAAATACTTTAAAAATAAAATGCAATTTTTCGTGGCTGGGGTGAATAAAATTCCACAGCAGGTAATATTTCTCATCAGTAGAGACTGGCTTATAGGATCATTCTCCATCCAATAATAAAAGTAATTTCTTATAATTAAGGTTTTAAAAATCCAGGGGAATTTACTTATTTGCTTAATTATGACATAGAGACAGAACTTGCTGTTATCTGAAAGATGGCAAAATATACAGAAAGGATAAACTCTAGGATAAATGAAAACATCTCAATGCTCTACAATAAAAATCACAAAGGGTGAAAAAAAGTCAAGTTTAGCCCTGAAGGAAACAGATGTCTGTTAACAGCAGGACATAATACCTAAATATAAGCATTTCTTATGTTCAAATCTCAGCTTTGGTAGGGAGACGACCTTAAGCACAGTATGCAAAATTTTAAATATTTGTTTTTTCAAGAATTTAAAATGAGAATGGCAATGATATAACACCTCACAGGTAGGCTATAAAAATCGAATGAAATAGAGTATGCAACATGCTTAGAACAACCTCTGGCATAGAATAAGAACTCAATAATTCTTTAGCTTTATTAAGATGAATATCTTATAATCAGACAGTGGAAGGCAAGAATCACTGCCTACATTAATTTTGAATGACTACATTTATCACCTATTGTTCTGCTGGACAATAACATGGATAAATTTGAGGAGGAGATATTTTATCTAACAAATCCAAATACTTTTGATAAGAAAGCAGCTTTTTATAAATATGTAGGATATGTGTATCAAAATATTTTCCAAACTAACTTCCCTTTTCTTATCCCTACCATCTAAATTGTAGCCAATAGTGAATACCCATTGCTCTTTTACAATGTTACAACTTGCAACAGCAATCAGCCTAAATTCAATAGAGACAATCAAGCAACAGATAAAGAAATAAAGTAAATATTGTCTGAATTACAGGGAAATAATGAATACAGAAAAGGAACTCTTCTTTTCTCCCTCCCCTGACTTCTTCATTAAATTAGACCAAATGTGTTTCTTCAAATCTTGAAAGACACCTGAAATTATCCTGATAATTGAGATATTAAATATTCAAAAGTAAGCATAAATAAATGATATCGTTACTAAAAGGAAGTATGGCAATCCATACAGAAAGAAAATGAAAATATTACTAAATGATCTGTCATTCAATATGCAGTACTGCTCATGTCTACCCTTGAACCTTTCAGAACCATCCCAGAGAAGCTCATCTTTTGTAACCTGTCTCATGGAAGTAGTTCTCTCCATAACTCAGGAAAAGGCCCTTAATCATTAGAACCCTCCAAGCATGGGACTATGTCCTGGCGTGTGAGCTCAGTCATGTCTGACTCCGCAACCCCATGGACTATAGCCTGCCAGGCTCCTCTGTTCATGGAGTTCTTCAGGCAAAAACACTTAAGTGGGTTGGTATTTCCTCCTCCAGAGGACCTTCCTGACCCAGGGATCAAATCCATGGCAAATCCTGTCCCCTGCCTCTCCTGCATCGGCAGGTGGATTCTTTACCCCTGAGCCACCTGGAAAGCCCTAAAGTTCACCTACACTCAAAGAAAAACTGATGCCAACTGATTACCGACTAAGACTGTCCAATAAGAAGACGCCAAGACCAAATAAAATGTAAAATTCCGAAATATACAATTTTGTGTTCTAATTTACTTAGAAGAGTATTGGCTCAAACTCATGCAATATTCTATTCTAATTTGTGGATGTCATAATTAGTTGTGCTCAGCCCTCTAATTCGTTCACTTCTTCACCTTCCCTAGCTGCTCTTCCTGCTTCAGCTCTGAACTGCTAACAGGCTTGCAATGTGCCCCCAGAGCTATCACACTTTAAAAGCTATCACCCTTTGGACATCTTTAAAAACAAACATAGCACTTGCTATTCTTGTATTCTCCAACATAAGTTATGACATAATCACCAAATCATTAAGGATGGAAACTTCAGTCGTTTCTACTCTTCTTTCTTGACAGGCACACCTAATGTGTCACTAAATCTTACTGATGTCAAATTTGTTTTTTCAGTACATTGCCGTACACACTATGCTCATTTTGGCTCTTACAATTTCTTACCTGCATGATTTTAATTGTTTTTCTTTGTTTCCTGAATTTCTATTCTTTCTCTACTCAATCCATCCTCCACATTCTAATAAATCACAGGCAGGACTACAATAAATGTCTCAAATATTGCAATTCAATTTAAAATACTAGTCTATTTCCCACTTCTCCTAAAATTATATATCATTACCATGGCTTAGTCTAAAGGAGATCAGACCTGGGTGTTCTTTAGAAAGAATGATGCTAAAGCTGAAAGTCCAGTACTTTGGCCACCTCATGCGAAGAGTTGACTCATTGGAAAAGACTCGGAAGCTGGGAGGGATTGGGGGCAGAGGAAAAGGGGATGACAGAGGATGAGATGGCTGGATGGCATCACTGACTCGATGGACGTGAGCTTGAGAGAACTCCGGGAGTTGGTGATGGACAGGGAGGCCTGGCATGCTGCAATTCATGGGGTCGCAAAGAGTCAGACACGACTGAGCGACTGAACTGAACTGAACTGAACCATGGCTTAGAGAAGGAAATGGCAACCCATTCGAGTATTCTTGCCTGGAGAATCCCATGGACAGAGGTACCTTGTGGGCTACAGTCCATGGGATTGCAAGAGTTGGACACGACTGAGTGACTTTCACTACCATGGCTTTTGAAACATTATTTATCTGAATCAGTCTCATCTCAACTTTTTTCAAAGTCACAAATCTGCTTTCCAAATGGTCTTGACTGGAATTTCCTTGGTGGTCCAATGACTAAGACTCCATGCTCCCAAAGCAGGGACCTCAAGTTCGATCCCTGGTCAGGGAACAAGATCCCACATGCTGCAACTAAAGCTCCCACATGCCAAATGGTCTTGACTTCCTACTATACATTTTATCAACTTTGCCATGCCTGCTATCTCACTCTTTCTACCTTCTTTGGGTACTTAATTCCATTCATTTCTCTTTTAACTCATGTGGATGTGCATTCATGTAAATTTCAGTAATTATCAGCTCATGCCAAACACTGAAGAGGCTCTAGAAGCTTAAAGATATAAACCAATGTTCCTTCCTTTCGAGAAGTCTGGTGTCAATGGAGAGAAAGAAAGTTTTTCGTCATGCATGTCACTAGGGCATGATGGAGCTGGCTGGGGGAGCCCGGGAGGACACAGGGTCCATCCTGAGGCTGCAGGGAGGGGTGTGCAGGGAAATGTCACTGAGCGATGTGTCTCTTGCCATCAGTCAATGCCCCCACTTACCCTTTAGGGGCCAGCGCTCTGTGCACTTGCCGTGGCACTCACTACATTAGGCATAAATATTCTGTCCTCAAACACACCCTCAGTTCCACAAGAGGAGATCCTGCATCTAAGTCACGTTCACATCTCAGCATTTACTGCACAGTTTGGACCAACTATGGGTCAAAACTCTTCTTGTGTTGCTGAATGACTCTAAGAAATAATCAGAGGTTTAGATGTGATCTCAGGGAATATCACGTCACATCCAACAAAATATGTTCATATTTTGGCTATATCATTAGTAGCAAAATCCATAATGATGATGGGGCTAGTACTGGTCTCATGAGGAAACTGAAACTCAAAGAGATTGAGTAAACTGCTGTTGCCAAAAGTCACATAATAAGAAAGTTTCTAAGTCAAAACTTCGACAGTCTAGCACTATGGCCCATATTTAACCACATTTAACAAAATATTATATATATATATATGTATACACGTATATGTACACATACATATAATATGAAATTATTAGAAAACCATGAAACTGAGAAAAATAGGTTTATGCAAAATGAAAAAATGAAGACTCATCCAAGTAGACTGCAACAAAGACCTAGCATAGCGCTGATATTCTCTGAGAGGAACGGAGCGTTCCCCTGCCCATTTCAAAGGAAATGCCTAAACAGCTCTTTTAACTTAACTATGTACTATAAGTTACGGCCTCAATTTATTTTTCCCTGATGAGGACAGAGATGTTACACTGAAAATAACTTGAAACTATTGAGGAACTTTTCTAAAACAAAGGTACCTCTTAGGCATCAAAGAACATGTCATCCATAGATAATAAGAAAGCACAACAAATCACCTCCTTAGAAGCAATTTGCCTTAAGTTAACAAAAAGCTGGGCTTTGCTGTGGATTACTTTATGATCTAGAATGGAACATATAAGTTGTTAATGGAGGAAAAACTGATACACAACTCAAGCTGGACATGAAAAGTATAGTCTGAAGAACTTACATGCCGACAACAATATTTGAACAGGAAACTAAATACCATATTTATTCATAGAATCATTACGTTTTTCCTATGTCAGGGCTCATAAACAAGAGGGACACAATATCTGAATTTTTTTCTAGAAAATGTAGGCTCAGACCAAACAATGGGGCTGGAACAGTGAGGAGGCATAATGAAGAGCCCAGGGACCCAGGAACCTGTGAGTAGAAGGCGATAAGGAGTTAGTCGAAGCCAGTGGAAGACACAATGCCTATAGCTGTCAAGGAAAGAGGTATGTGGCCACTACTTGGGTAAATGAAAGAAGGAATGGAGAAGCAGAAGCAAGAGCAAGAACCAAGGGGATAATGAATGGAATGGACAGAAGAAATGATACAAATGATAAAAACAGTGGTCAACAAAACATAAGCATGGTTGTATTACTTTTTGATGATAATTTTCTTTGAATTTAAATCTGGGATAAACCTTATTTATCCCAAGTATTATTTGAAAATATAAATAAAACAATAAAATTGTAAATATTATTTGAAAATACTTATTAAAGGAAAGTAATATGCCCATGCAAAAAAACTAAGAATAATTTTCTCACCAGTTAACCAATTATCTACCACAGCAGATCTCTTCAAACCTGACTCATTTTCATGCTGTGGGAACTCTCTATGTCAGACTTCACCTATCATTGCCATGACAACCCTCATCTCTGCTTTCCTAGCTCATCAGCACCACCTCTGACCAGTCTACAAATTCGACTTTGTTTGCCCGCCAAATCTGCTAAAGGTAATACACTTTCAGACTGCACCAGCAAGCATAATAGAGTCTGGGAATGTTTTAAGGTAGCAATACGGATCTCTGTATCTCATTTCTCTTTGAATCACTTAGAGAAATTCCTTGGGGCTTTGAAGTGCAAATTTCAGAAGGAAAGTTCCAAGGGAATAGAACAGTTTTCTGATTTGGGTTATGATCAATAGACAACAGAATAGAAGTGACATATGTACGACTAATATGTCCTTCTGCTTAAAAGGCAAGTTTAGCTCTTCTGTGGCACATGGCTTGCTGATTGTGAACAGTCCTTCTGTATCATAATCACTCTGTAATCCTTGTGGTCGTCTGGGTGAAGTGAGGTGTCTGAAATGAGTTGGAGAGGGAAAATGCCATCAGGATGTACTGAAGCAGAATTTCAAGCAAGTCAGCATAGCTGTGGAATGGTGGGAAGCTAGCCAAGTGAGCAAGCAACAACAGACAGCATAGCTCTTTTGAAGCAAAGGCATCAGGGAGATATGCCATGGAGAGGCAGAGGCTTAAAGAGTGCCAGGTTCTACAAATAGCTATTATTGCCACAAACAAAAATGCCACCATCCCATGCACATCTCTGGAAAGGATTGCAAGTTGCTATTTTGTTGGAGCTGCTGCCATATTTATGTATGAAGATGGCATTCACATAAAATCCAATGATATAGAGAGATAGGTACATATATACATACATATAGAAATAGAGTATCAACTTTTTGAAGGGTGAAGGGCATCACTCTATTACGCAATATCTTACTCTTCTCATAGAATATGGACTCATTGTAGGGAAGACAGGATGTTTTACACAGTGTATATTTACAATATTAGCACAGTAAATCAATAAATATTTGTGAATAAGTGTAAGTGGCAAATACAAGTGGAGATTAAGTCGTTCTGTGAGTTCACTTTAAGTACAGTTACATGAGCTGTACTTAAATAGCTATAATGGAAGACAAATTATAAAATAGAAAGACATTTTTGGTCAACAAAATAATAGTGTGGGTGTTTTCCTGATAACTATTTGATTAATTCTGCACATAAATAAATAATAAGAAGTATTAAACTATGGGCAAATTGTTGTAAAAATTTTTTGAAAATAAAAAAACTTAAGACTATAATGTTTTCTTAGTCAAAACATATAGATATAGATTGTTATAATTTGAAAAGCATACTTTTTGAATATGCTATAAGTCAAATGTTAGCGTTTGCTAGGAGATTTTACCAAAAAGCCTGGTAACTATGGACACTTAGAAAAAAACATAAGAATGCAAAATGGAGATAAAACAGATGCTTTTTTTGTTGTTGTTGTTCTTTTATTGTATTTCTTGAATGCTTCTCTGACTCAAATGATACCATTTCTCTTTAGGACAATTTTAGTGGAGGGTGGATGGTGGTCTTTGGATGTTGGGACATCCAAAGGTGTGATTGGGTCCAGAGGTGATGGATTCAGAGGTGATGTTGTGATTGATCAATGTATGATCCTAGGTAGTCCGTAAGACACCTTTGGGGAAATTAGTAAACAGCACCCATTTCCGGATATGGGTCTGCTTGGGGCACCTGAATGGAAGCAGAATCAGCTCTCCTTCCCTCAGCCTGGTGTCCTGAACATCACAGCTGTACACAGCAGCCCAGGGGAGAGGGGAAGCTGTTGGGGATAGGAAGCAACTGGTCTCTGGAGAAAGTCAGATCCATGTGTTAGGAAGAAAGAGTCATTGCAGGAGAAAGAAATTCAAGGATTTTCCTTGAGTATTTAGCACATCAGTCATAGGTTCCAAGCCATGAGAGCACTTTACACACAGCTAACTGACCAGGTCAGTAACAGGAGACATTTGAGAAGAACAGGAAATGAGTCACACACTTCCAGCTGGGGGGTGGGGGCTGAAAAGGCAGATGTTTATAACAGAGGTAGTGGGAAGGAAGATAAATCATTGCCTTTTTCATCACTGTCAACTGAATGGCATTTCAGGCAATATGGGAAAGGTGAATTTTATAATCTATAACCAGTAATGGTGAAATGTGGGTGATACAGTTTTGTCCCTTAATTAAATTTCTTAACATAACTAAACTGAAATCACTTACAATATGTGATGTAATTAAAGTCATGATCTCTACCTTTGTGAAAGCACAGTGGTTGTATAACTGATAAACAAGCAGTCATTGAACTTCTACACAGAGCTCACGAACCTGGGCAACGCCTTTTCTCTAGATCACTGCTTTCTTTATCTTTAAAATAAAAAGGCTGAATGAGATGAACTTCAAGGTCTCTTTCAGATCTAAAGAAAACACATGCCTACAATGTAAATATATCTGAGGCTCCACATGGACCAGTCTCAAATGTACCATATTCAAAAACAATCAATCATTAAACAAACAAACAAAAACACACCTAAACACTTCTCTCTACCTTTCCAGGAAAAAGTAAGATGGGGAAAGGTATTCTGTCTGTACAGGAAACTTCATTAAAAATCTTTCCTCTCTTCTGCTACAGCTTTCAATATTCTCTGTACAGATGGGAGCTAATCCTGGAAATTCTCTCCCACTCTCAACTTCTCTCCTGAACACCCACCTAGACCAAACAGCCTCTCTCCCTCTCTCTCTCTCTTTACTTATTCCTCAACCTTCCCCTTGAGCTCTCTTCTATACACATCAGATCAACCAAATCACAGGCTAGGCGGATGAGAGTTGAGGCATGGAGAAACTGCCCTTACATGAATATCTTTGGTAATTATTACATGTCCCTACTGTGACTCTCAAGTTTTCAGTTTCATTTCTTGAAAAATAAAAGCCTCAAGAAGAAATGTAATTTCGTTTCATACATTTTCCATTTGACAGTATTTGTTGGGGTTGAAATTAGAATACTGGGAGCCTACGGTGTAAAGATAATAGAAAGACAATAATGCTATCTGACCAAAACGTATTCAATCTTTTATTTCTAGGTGAAAAAAATAATCAGATAAAGTCTTTGTCCTTGTTTTAACATTAACCTATAAACTTTTATTCTTTCATCTTTTAGTATAAAATGCAAATTAAAGTTTAGTTACTGAAAAACTGGTACAGATAGATGAAATATAGCTTTTCTTTCTTACCACCAAAGCATATATCTAAACTCTGATTATCTAGACAAGAAAAATTAGTAATTTTAAACATGTTTTAATATTCACACATTACAAAAAGAAAAAGCACTGCAATGGATAATTAAAGTAACATTGAGTTTATGACAGTATTTTACCTAATTAATATATATCATTTAATATACACAGAAAACTCTTTTAAACATTCAATTTAAATCACTGCACTGCAGTGTATCCCTTCCATTGCCTTTGGAGTGAATCAGTATGGAGTTTTCCAAGGAGTCTAGGAATTGTGCAGAATGTTCCTGAAACACTTTGCACTGCTCAGATGAAACGCGCTATTTAAGTACAAAGTATCCTGATAATTTCAATGTTGACAACGCCACTCATCCCATGACAACACCTAACTCGACCTGGCTTATTTGATACTTCAAGGCATAATCCTTAAACTAAACTTCTCCAATAGGATGTTTATAACTTTGATATATACAACAAGTTCAGGAAAATATCATCAAAAGAGGAAGATTTCAAAAACATTATATTTTATGTCTGTAAAGATGAGACTAAAAAGCTGGCTTAAAACTCAACATTCATAAAAAGAAGATCATGGTATCTGTTCCCATCACTTCATGGCAAATAGATGGGGAAACAGTGGAAACAGTGAAAGACTATGTTCCTGGGCTCCAAAATCACTGCAGGTGGTGACTGCAGCCATGAAATTAAGATGCTTGCTCCTTGGAAGAAAAGCTATGACCAACCTAGACAGCATATTAAAAAGCAGAGACATTACCAACAAAAGGTCCATCTAGTCAAAGCTATGGTTTTTCCAGTAGTTGTGTATGGATGTGAGAGTTGAACCACAAAGAAGGCTAAATGGTGAAGAATTGATGCTTTTGAACTGTGGTGTTAGAGAAGCCTCTTGGGAGTCCCTTGGACAACAAGAAGATCAAACCAGTCAATCCTAAAGGAAATCAGTCCTAAATATTCACTGGAAGGACTGATGGTGAAACTGAAGCTCCAATATTTTGGCCACTTGATGTGAAGAACTGACTCATTGGAAAAGACCCTGATGCTGGAAAAGACTGAAGTCAGGGAGAGAAGGGGATGATATGGATGAGCTGGTCAGATGGCATCACTGACTTGAGAAACATGAGTTTGAGCAAGCTCTGGGAGTTGGTGATGGACAGGGAAGCCTGGCGTGCTGCAGTCCATATGACTGCAAAGAGTCGGACATGACTGAGTGACTGAACTGAACTGAAAGAGGAGAAAGTCTCCCCATTAGGAAGGAAAGCAAAGGCTAACTGGACTTCCCTGGTGGCTCAATTGGTAAAGAATCCGCTTGCAATGCAAAAGATGGGGTTTGATCTCTGGGATGGGAAGATCCCCTGGAGAAGGGACTGACTTCCTACTCCAGTATTCTTTCCTGGAGAATTCCATGAACAGAGGAGCTTGGCTGGTCACATTCCATGAGGTCGCAAAAGATATGGACGCCACTTTAGAGGCTAAACAACAACAAGAGATATTTGTTCCTAAAGAGATTGAAAGGGTTACATTCCCCAAGAGTAGAATATCTGGGATGTTCTTCTTTCTTAATATCACACAGAGTCCCTGATAATGCCTCCGAACTGGTGGAACAGCACATACTGTTATATATTTTCTCCTTAGTTTATATCTTCAAGTGGCAAAGAAAATTGAGGCCTAGGGAAGCTGGCTGCGGGGGAAGTTATTCTCTACTTAAACGGCATTTTCTGTTTAAGTAAAAAAAATGTGGATTGTGGAGAAGAGGTATCCACTCTTCTAAAAATTCATTTTTATTTAAAAATAAATTTTAAATTTGAATAAAGTTCATCTTAAAATGACCAACTATGGTATGTTCTCTTTTTGATTCATCTCGTTTTATTTACGTAAGTGATATCAAAAATAATATACTATCCTTTTCAAAAATAAAAAATAACTGATAATGCTGATAATTTTTCGCTATATGTCTATCTTGGTTTCTTCAATTCCTTCTCAAGCATCCTACGCCCAAAATCATCTAAGGTAATCACTGTTATGAGTTTGGTGAATATTATTCCAGTATTATTAATTTTATTATAAAATATTTTCTCACGTGAGAAAATATTTCCCAATAAATGTTATTAAGATGAGAAAACCTTATTAAGATGAGAAAATAATGTCAGTCTATTGAAATTTTTATATGTTTTCTTTTTCAATTATCTGTGGGTTATCAAATTTTCCATCATGTAACTTGTAACATTCTCAGTAACTCTGAATTCATTTCTTGTCTCAGGAGCGGGAGAGTGAGTGCACGTCACAACACAACTGTGTTTACACCGGAAGCAGAGAGGTTTTCGAAAGAGGGATCATCCCGGAACCTCCCCCCAGGGCTCTGGGGTCCTCAGCCCTTTTTTGCAGAACTCACTCAGTCCTTCATTTCTTCAGACCTCAGAGTTTGACTGGCTGAGTTTTCTCTGACTGTCGCTAAATCTCACAGTCCTTCTCGTGCATGCTAGACTGTAATCCTAGGTGGTTCATCATTGCACTGTGTAAAGATAAAGCATCCAGAAATAGTCACAGTCTATAAAATAAAAACTGCAGAGTCATCCGAATGTGTCAGAAGATGGGAAATCCCTGTAAGAGTAAATCGGTGGCATCTTCTCTGGCTCTGCTTCTCACCCTCCAAGTCCACACGTGACCTCCATCCACCACTATCTACCACCAGATCACAAGTAGTTCCCAGGAACACAGGAGCCAGGGATTAAAGGCCTATGTTTAAAGGTGACTAGGAAAGGAAGTCAAAGATATTAAGAAACAAAAACAAATTTTGAGATAAGAATTGATACAAATTAGTGTCCTGGTCAGGCAGGACCACAGCTCAAGACTGGACAGAGGAAATGACCCATGGCAGTTTGAAACCTATAGTCATGTGCAGATGTGAGAGTTGGACAATAAAGGAGGCTGAGTGCCAAAGAACTGATGCTTTCAAATTGTGGTGCTATAGAAGACTCTTAGAGTCCCTTGGACTGCAAGGAGATCAAACCAGTCAGTCCTAAAGGAAATCAACCCTGAATATTCATTGGAAAGACTGATGCTGAAGCTAAAGCTCCAATACTTTGGCCACCTGATGCAGAGAGCCGATTCATTGGAAAAACCCTGATGCTGGGAAAGATTTAGGGCAGGAGGAGAAGGGGGCAACAGAGGATGAGATGGTTGGATGGCATCATCAACTCAATGGACACAATTCTGAGCAAACTCTGGGAGATGGTAGAAACAGAGGAGCCTGATGTGCTACAGTCCATGGGGTCGCAAAGAGCTAGACACAACTTAGTGACTAAATAGCAACAAAAAGCTTAAAACTAAATGATCACTGGGAAAAAATGATCCATGTTATTATAGAGGTGAATCATCATGTACCTTAGCTGGATGCAAGTTACAAAGTTAAGCTTCAATATTTGGATTTCACACTCACTGTATAATCTTCTGATTATAATCTGGATGTCTATGCATGGTTGCTTACAAGAAACACTGAGCTGTGTGAGTCTAAGAACACTTAACTGAAAATGTATGTATGTTTTTATATGTGTGCATATATGTATATGCATAGATGTTTACACATATATGTGTATATTCAGTCTTTTCAGCTTGGTTAATGGGACTCATTACTAAGAGTGGGTAAATTCTCACGTGCCCACCTCAAGCTTCTGAGACTATAAATTAAGATCCAGATTCCAGATTGTGATAAGTTTTCAAAAATAATGAAGACCACCTGGTCTGCTCTAACATATTTTATGATTGTTATCAGAAGTAACTATAACCCTCCTCTGGAGACTTAGACCCACGTAAACAAACCTAATAAGGAAAAGTGACATCAGGAAGGTTAAGTTTTGCACATCCACCCCCCAAAGTCAGGGAAACAGCAGTTGTAATTTTTAAAAAATGTGAGACGCTTGCTCTCCCAATAAAGTATGCCAAGCCCCCTTGACTTCTAAAGAACACATGATCAAATTAATAAAATAAGAGCTATCAATAGTTGAGATCTTATAGGAAGTGAAATATCCATAAATATGCATTGGTCAGTAATCAAACAATCTTCCAACAAATCTTTTGAGGTAATCAATATTATTTCTATTTTTATTTTACAAATTAAAATATTGAGGCATAAAACGTTAAGAATCATGTCCAAAATTTATAGCAAGCAAGAATAAGAAAGTCAGAACTGGAAGCCTAATCTGCTTCTAAAACCAGTGTTTCTCACAGCCATGCTGAAGCCCAGTGGGGAAGATCCCCTTGCAGCGGGCATCCCACTTGGGGGCCCTCAGAATGTCATCACCGCTTTATAACTTAAATGATAAAGTGAACTTGAAGAACTCTGCTCAACTTCCACAAATCACTGCTTGAAGCATACTACCAAATAAAAATAAAGCCCAAATTAAAGTGAAGCCTCTGCGACTGCCTGTTCTCTATATGCCGCGTGTTCCGTGGTCACTCCGTCGTGGCTGACTGTTTGCAACCCCAGGCACTGTAGCCCGCCAGGCTCCTCTGTCCACGGACAAATTATCACTAATCTCTGCCTCCTTCATCAACTAAGTGGCCTCCTCAATATTGTCTCTTTACAGAATGAGTTGTGGATTATGGTGCCACTCAGACAATGGCCTCGGGCCATGAAATGTCAACTTCCGCAGACGTGGGATTTTTACACATCTCTCATGGTCCTACATTTCCCTCAGATGCCAGGTGTAGGCTTCCTGGTACACTTTGGTTTGTCCAAGCAACTAGAGAAGCTTAAGTCTATCCTTAACGTATTCTTCATTTCATGAACCACCTCCCTACATTCCCTTCTGATTCAGTAGCTCTTGGTGATAAAATCTTCTCCTTCTACAGATGAAGTAGCATGGCTCTAAAGAAACAAGGAGCAAAGAACAGCACTTGAGAACCAAGAAGATTTTGAAACCCAAGGATAGCAGATTGACCGTCACCATTTATGCATCTCAAGTAGAGCTAGAATCTGGATCACATTGCTGAAGTTGATGAAGTTGACTCTACGTCTCTAATGAGACTACAATTTTATATCCTCACATTGTTTCCATGATTACCAATCTCAGGATGAAAATGGAACTTACAAAAGCCTAGATCATAACACAAGCCATTGTCTTTAGGTTCTGGTTATATTCCAAATTAGCGGTCAAGAAGAAAATATGTATGTCCATTAAAAACTCTAGCACTAATTAAGTAATCACAATGTTTATACGTTTTAAGAACACATCAAGTTTGATTGCCACATGTAAACTATCCATGACTTCTGTTAACAACCCAATATTAGAAAATCATAATAAAAACCACAATCTAGTAATGTTTAAGGCTAACACATATGCTAGAGTTTATATCACTTATTTTAATTATTATATTATTAGTCTATAGTATCATAATAAAAGTCATCATTAATCTCATATTAATTATTTAAAATATTTTAGTGTTTGAATGGAGGATCACAGCCCTGCTCTGATGTTACCTCTGTAATGTGGCATGGAAACTTGAACAAAGTTTATGTACACTCCAATTTAATCTACTGCCTGTTACAACCTGAGTAAAACGATACACACAAACTTTAAAAAAAATATGCAATTATAAGTAAATAATGTGCTTTATGTGATTTGAGTCATCTTTCCATTTTATCAAATGACCTCATCAAATCTCAAATTGCTGCAGCCTGATGTTCACAAAGTTTAAAAATGTTATAATTTTTATTATAACAAATGATAGCTCATCATAAAGTGAGCCAGTCAACATCACAGGCCTTTTTTAATATTACAGTTTAAAAGGAAAATTGACATAGAATGGATAATTATATAATAACAGATAATGTGTGCCAGGCCTTGCAAATGAATACTGGGCTGCTAGGGGGCTCACTTTTCCTTTCATCACAACTCTTAGGGATTTGCATTTCTAAAAAAGAGATTAGACGGCTTTATCCTAAGATCCATTTGCTTTAAAAATGATAATTTTCAGAACAAATGAATATTTTATTCAAGTTCTCCAAAGATCATTTTGATGGATACATTTTGCAATATTGCAATTGCCTTTTCAAGTTTATTGGGATTCAAAGTATAATTAGTTTCTCTATTACAGACTGCCTCTTGAATTACATGTTTCAGCATAATGGAAGTCCAACTAATTAACTGTGTTGCTGATGACCATGTAAACCCCTGAGTCACTACGCTTTACCTCTAGAGTAGGCTAAATTTTAAGGAAAAGTAATTTCCCTTTCAGAACTTACAAAATGAAAAGAGAGAGCACTGAAGGTTTGGTTCCAAATAGAACTGGGAAACTCTTTGGAAATGATAAAGTTGTCTTACAGAAGTTCTTATACTATGATAGAAAGAGAACTAAGGAAGAAAACAGAGACGGGAGAAAACAAGTCACCACTCACCAGGTGTGAAATTGTACCGGGCTGAAAATCCCATAGATTCCAGCTCCCCATCAGCAAAAAATTTAATCCACAGAAATCTTCCACTGGATTTTATTACAGGTGGATTTTGTTGTCCACAAAAACGTCCAATTATTGGAGAAAATCCAAAAGGTCCATCTCGAACTTCAATATGATCAAATTTGCACTCCCAAGATGGTTCAATAGAGTACTTTTCATCAAAGTAAAGTTCAATGCACTGTCTTGGGGCAGCTAAAAAGAAAAAAAAAAAAGAAAGAAATATTATGTATAGAAGGTCCTTTTTAAATTTGTAGTTTGACTTTTCTGATTCTATTTAAGATTTCATCTTGTATAATAACTTCTATCCAACTTTGTGATATACATAGAAACACTAAGGAAGTTTGTTTCAGTTAGTATTCTAAGGGATAAAATTTCTGTAAAAATGTCTAAGGGATGACTCTTAAAACTGATGAGGTTGCCCAAAATATTACTCTGATATAAAAAGACCGATTCAATGTCTGACACAATGAACAAGTCATGGTATTTTTGTGAGAGGCTCCTAACTCAGGTTTAAAGAGTGGAGAGGCATCTTTCTGTTGCTACTGCTGCTGCTGCTGCTGCTGCTGCTGCTGCGTCGCTTCAGTCGTGTCCGACTCTGTGCGACCCCATAGACGGCAGCCCACCAGGCTCCCCCGTCCCTGGGATTCTCCAGGCAAGAACTCTGGAGTGGGTTGCCATTTCCTTCTCCAATGCAGGAAAGTGAAAAGTGAAAGTGAAGTCGCTCAGTCATGTCTGACTCTTCGTGACCCCATGGACTGCAGCCCACCAGGCTCCTCCGTCCATGGATTTTCCAGGCAAGAGTACTGGAGTGGGGTGCCATTGCCTTCTTCCAATCTTTCTGTTACTTCTCCCGTATCTTCAGGAGAAGCCATTTTTAAGGTCAGACACCACTTGAGATCTGCTTCGCATGGAGTTCTATCATCATTCAAGTAGTCCCCATCAGATGTCTTGGTTAGAGCGAAATGTGTATAGAGAAATATGAAGAGTAACTCTTCCAGAACACAAGTCTTATCCTGTCATTCTCAGGCTTAAACTCATTCAGAGACTATCAGCTCTAAGGAAACAATCAATACAATGGACACACAGGTTTCTCTGAAGCCTCCTACAGCTTGCCCCAGCGGGGTCTTCCACCTCACAAACAGCCCAAGCTCAGCCCATTCCAGGCCTTCATGTTTTCTAAGACAGTATGCCTTTTCAAGTTTTCATGTGTTTTCCCACTTTCTTGACTACCTGTATACTTCCAAACCAACTCCTGTTTACGTGAGGAAATCTTGCTTAAAAAACAACCAAACAACAACAACAAAAAAACAATACACAAACACACACACAAAGAAAACACCTCCTCTCTAAATTTAAATACACAAACTGTATCTGTCTACCTTCTTCCTTTCAGCTTGCCTCGTAGCTCTGTCAGTAAAGAATCTGTCGGCAGTGCAGGAGACCCAGGTTTGATTCCTGGGTCAGCAGGATATCCTGGAGAAGGAAATGGCAACCCACTCCAGTATTCTTGCCTGGAGAATCCCCATGGACAGAGGAGCCTGGCAGACTACACACCATGGGGTCACAAGAGTAGGACCCGACTTAGTGACTAAACCACCACCAACCACCTTCTTCCTTCAGCACTCAAGCACAGTACTTGTCCTTAAGGATTTGTCAAAAAAAGTAAAAAAAAAAAACAACAACACTGTTGGGTGAATTGCAGTAAATGAGCTTATCTTTATAAGTGTGCTTACAGCTCTCATCACAGAAGAGTGAGATCAGGTGAGCAGCTCTGTAAACCTCTGCATGGAGGCATTTGCTGAAGCCTTTCCATTCTTGCCATGTCATGGCCAACAGTTCAAAATTCTGGCATTCTCGACTGATACTCAAGTCAGGGTACCCCCAGTACAGCCATCACAGCTGTTGAAATATCCACACTTCTATCCTAGTTAGCAAACAGCTGTCTTGAATCCTTTGAGTGCTCTCCAGCCTCCTGACCCTTTCCAAAGACCAACCCCGCCAGAAACTTGAAAGTTAAGACCTGGCACAGGAGGGCTCGCTTCCCATGTGATCAGCAATCATTCCGAATGGCTACTGTTCCCTCCACACCAGTTCTTAAATATATATTGAATATCACACACTTGAGTGGCTTTAAAACTAAAGCATTTGGTATATGCTTGCATTTAAAATGAATGCATGGGTATCAAAACGTATATAGAATTGAGATATGCAATCACCAGAAAATTAGAGACTTCACTTTATAACCCAGAAACTCTCTGCCTTTTCCTTCATAGTCCACATTGCTTTTCTCTTTATTCTGCCCTCCCTTCCATATTAGTTTACAAAAATCTATTCTATGTATTTCTTATCTCCTCTCTTTCCAGACCAATGCACTGGATGCCATGGACATCCCAAAGGAGGAAGATTATAATATAATAGTATTTGCAGCTCCATCCAAGACCAATTAAATGAGAAAATCTGGAGGCTGACCCAGGCATCTGTTTTTTTTTAAAGAGTTAAAATGTTACAAATGCCCTTCGGGTTATGGTACTCATACTAACAGTCTCAACAGCAATCTCTGTATTTATCACCTGTAAACATATACTTTCACACCAGGACTATCCACTGAACTAAAGACCCACACATGGAATTTCTTCATGAGACATCTCCATAAACATGAAATTGAACATGTGGCTTTCCCTTTAACCCCCCTTTCTCCATCCCTATTCCTTAGCTGGCGTAACAATTGCATCTAACATGTCACCAAACCAGAACCTATAGAATAGACCCAGGATGGCCTACTTTCCCTTCCCTACATCCAGTCACTCAAGATTCAATTTCGCAAATACCCTTCATTGTTTTCCCATCAATGTCACTTCTGTAGTTCAGGGTTTCCCTGTGGTTTACCTGGTCTTTCACAATAGTTTCCACTTCGATTCTCTTCTTCCAGTTACTTCATCAAAATCTCAGCTTACTATTTCTCTCCTGAGATTATTTCAGTGGCACCCCACTGTCTACAATATCAAGTCCAAACTGGCCTGGGTGACAGACGGATACCAAATTCTCCTTTATCTGAGACCACGTGCACTCCAGCCTCCTCACGTGTCCCTCTCCTTCCCCTCTGCAAAAGCCCTCTGAATCGACATGTGGTTAACCAACCACACTGTATCTCTGAACCTCTGCACATGCTATTTTACACAGAGAATGGCGGTGTCCTGAATGGTCTTTAAAACTGAATGCAAGCGTCTCTTTCTCCTTATAGCCTTGTCTTTCTCCCTGTTCCAAACACTGCTCATCTCAGAGCCACTTTAGATTGTTTACTGGAAAAGAGCATAGTACCCAAGCCACACTGTACGTTCCATAAGGCAAGTATCATGTCTATTTTGCTCAATACTCTCTAAACTGTACTAACAAGAGTGGTTCAGTAAATATTTGTGAAATGTATGAATGAAAAAGGGGCCAGTATGAAGTATGTCAAGAAGGGTTCACAGTGATAGGAGGTTCTCTTTATTTCCCAATTTTAAGTTTTGTCCTTGACATGAAAGAAAAACCTATCAAATTAACATGTGCTTTGCTTGTAAGTAAATAGTGAGCATAAATACCTTTTATGGTTAACTCTGGGAAGGTAACTCTGCATGTGTGTGTGTGTAACTGTGTGTGTGTGTAACTCTGTGTGTGTGTGTGTGTGTGTGTGTGTGTGGTAGGGAGAGCACAGGTGTTTGGGAAGTTGCAAGTTTGGGTCTATTAGGTGCTAACACATAATACTGAAAACTTCTACCACTAGATGAAATGTTCATATATTTTAAAAAATTGTCCTTAATAGAGAGGTGTCTACAAGGGTAATGGAAATGGAAAATGTTCAAAGAGAAGCGAATCCCTTTTTCAGCACTTTTTATCCTTCAGGCTGGGGAAAAAACTGATGAGAAGCATCATCATTTGGAATGCTGACTTTGGCATGAAAGGATGAAAATGTCACTTTTGAGCACAGACTGAGGCTCAAAATAATATTCAGATTGATATTTGGAAAATATGATTATGAATTTTAAAAAAACTAAATTGGAGGATAATTGGTTTACAATGTTGTGTTCTGCCTTACAACAATGCAGATCGCTCATAGGTACACATATATCTCCTCCTTCTTGAGCCTCCCTCCCACCCTCCATGATTACATTTCTTTCTACATGAATATGTTTTGGGTGCTTCATATTATTTAAGAGATAAAACAACAAAAGTATAGATTATTCTACTAATTATTTAACCAATAAAAGATGAGCTGCCAAAATTGTTACACATTCGGTAATATTACGCCAATCATACATCCATTCCATTAATTAAGAATTCCATATCAATGAAATCAACTGCAAAATAAACTAAGTTGTTGAATTCTTTTTATTTTCCAGAATTTACCTGTTTATAAGTCTTTACTAATCATTTCACTCAGGGATTCCCTGGTGGCTCAGAGGGTTAAGCATATGCCCTCAATGTGGGAGACCCAGGTTCGGGGAAGATTCCTGGAAAAGGAAATGGCAACCCCCTCCAGTACTCTTGCCTAGAAAATTCCATGGATGGAGGAGCCTGGTGGGCTACAGCCCATGGGGTTGCAAAGAATCGGACACGACTGAGCAACTTCATTCACTCACTAATCATTTCAATAATTAGCTCGATCCCACATTTTATAGTTGCTGGATTCACTCAGATATTTTTGTGTAGGGTGTCCAGAACCAATTTTTGTAATGTCTCTATGTATACTGGGCTTCCCCAGTGGCTAAGTGGTAAAGAAATCCTGCCTGACAATGCAGGAGACACATGTTAGATCCCGAGACGAAGGAAGATGCCCTGGAGAAGGAAATGGCAACCCACTCCAGGATTCTTCCCTGGGAAATCCCATGGACAGAGGGGCCTAGTGGGCTACAGTCCATGGAGTTGCAAAGAGTTGGACTTAGCAACTAAACAACAACAACAAAGCCTTTACTAATCATTTCAATAATTAGCTCGATTCCAGATTTTATGGCTGTTGGCTTCACTCAGAGATATTTACATGTACGGTCTCCAGAAGCAATCTCTGTAATGTCTATATGCACACTGTCCATCCCGAGCTCAGGGACAGCCAGGCTGGCCTTGGCTCCCTCACCTTCTATGATGTAGATGCATTCCCGGTCAGGGGGGTACTTGCTCGGATAGTTCGGAGAAGTGAAGATACCTCCCTCTGCATGTTTTGTCCAAGTTCCACACTGCACAGACTTCTGCGTTTCTGAGGTGGTTTGCTTTTCTGCAAAATAAAAAATTTTAAAGCCCCATTATCCAATTTTCTATACAACTAAAAATAGAGAGGACATTCTTACAATATCCATTAGTAAATTAACTTCTAAATGCTGTCTTAGTCAAAACCAATCAATTATACACACTATAAAATGCTCAGATATTCTGGAATATTAAGAATATGGAGAATACAGGAAAATGCAAGTGAGGAGAGGCCTCTCACTTGAATTTTTCCAAAGAAACACACCTGTTCCTTTTTTGGCTGCTCCAGACAAATGGAGGATGATTAAACTTGCTACAACTGAAACAGAACAGAAAAATTGGGAAGATTAATGTACACTAAAATGACCAAATTCTATTAACAACATAACAGTTTAAAGATATCAAAGATTATTACTGTCAACCCTTCTCAGATAACTAAGAACTTGCACAAACTGATTCAAAATGTACAAATCAGGACAATTTAGGAATCTCCTCAGGAAGTAACGCCAGTTACTAATGGTTGAGATTCAAGCTCCTAAGGCAAATTCAGACTTTGAGACTAAGAGTCGACACTGTCACCTATTAATGTCACATCACAGTGGGCTTTCAGGAGTGTGGCCTGGCTGCCCTTTGTAAATGACTTTGCCAGCTTCTTGCAAAGAAGACACAGGGTCAGCAGGGCAAAGGATGAAAAGGAAAAGTGTTTTCATCAACAATGTTACTGTATTTTAGGAAACAAATATTTCACCAAATCGTATGGCAGGTGGGGGAGGGGAACAAGGGAAGAACAGCCTAATGTGGACTGAAGGCATTAAGTACCATAATAAAAATGTTTCTTTTACAAAACTGACCTACCAAGTAACCCCAGTCCTCAGCATGCTTAGGCTAGGAAATGAATCTCTCCTAATCTTAACTTTGATGCAATCTTTTCTATTATCCAGGAATATTTTATAATTTTAAGAAAGGTTATTTCTATAAACATTTTATTAAGGCAGATTTTCAGTATTAGAAAAAGACTCTGATCTAAAACTTAACAGTAAATCTACGAAGACCATTAAAACGCATCTTACTGTTTTACTTCCACATCCTTGACTTACTTAATATTTTCACAAAGTCTAAAACTGAGAGAAGTATTAAAGTAATCTAGTCTTCATAATTTCTGATTTTGCCTTCTGTATTTCTCTTTTATCATTTATTTTCCTGTCAATTATCTAAAAGCTCTGTTTCATTAGGTCTATAATTATGTCAACTTAAAAATGATTTTGGATAAGGGCAGGTATAATCCACAATGATTTCCTAAACGAAAGCTCAGGACAGGATCTTAAAAATGCATCCATGAAGACTGTTCCAGGAAAAGTATATGTGAGCCCTGATATTAGTGTTTGAGAAAGGATGTCAATTATTTTACTTGTACTCTAGCCTGTTCTGCTTTTAGATTAAAACAGGTTGTTATTGTCTGTTCAGGTAGAAAAAAAAAAAGTCTTACTCTTAACTTACCATGTCTACACACACACACACACACACACACACACACACACACGTTTAGAGCCACCAATACCAAGCTGCTGGTTTGGGGTTTCTACTCGGATGGAACCGCACTGTGGACTGTGTCCTGTGATGAACACAGCAGCAACGCCGGTCTCCTGGCTGCGTGGCACGGGCAGCCTTACCCTCCCTCTATCCTGTGAGATTCCCACCACAGATCTTAGCCTGCCTTTTACTCGATGACTTCTGACGCTATTTGCCTCCAGTCCCCCGCCCTCCCCTCAACAGCACGCGAACCGCACACTCGTGAAGCGACACTCGAGGTCTATCTACACTCTCCGGAAGAGTTGAGGCTGGCACTCGCGCTACCCTCGAGCGCGGCGTTCAGGTGGCTCACACACGACCCACCGGAGGAGCGACACGGGCCCGCTGGGCTCCAGAAGCCCCTGAAAGGACCTTTCCTTCTCCTCCCCGGAGCTGTCGAACCGGCTCTCTCCCCACCCTCCACCTGAGACCTCCCTGGGACCCGCTCCCCGTCCTCTGCCGCACGTGCGCGTCCCCACCGGGCACTGGGCACCCTCCACCCCCCGACGCCCCGGCGCACGGCGAGGCTGTTTTCCTCGGCCGACACTCAGCTCCAGGGACCACCGCCGCGCGCCGCCCCCACGCCGGGTCGAGGATGCTGCAATACAGAAAGTTTACATCTGCCCCAGACTCGCGGGGACTGCGGGGTCCGGCGAGGGCGCGGCGGGGGCCAGGCTCTCCCTGCGCGCTCGGCCACCAGGGGAGGGAGGCGGGGAGGAGGGTCCCCCGGGCGGCCCGGCGTGGCGGGAAGAGGTACTCACTGTGAAACAAACTGCGTCCATAGATCATGTCTGTTCCTTACACCAGAGGCTCCAGGCTCCACTAATTCCATTTAGAGACGGGAAGACTTCCAGTGGTCAGGGAGAGGACGGAGTCGAGGGAGGGTTGAGAGGTGCAAACCGGGAACAGATGAAGAGCGGGGGGAGAGTGAGGCGGGGGGAAAGCCAGCGATCCGAGCCCACACAGCAGCAAGATCCGAGTCCGCGCGTCCTCCGCCCCGGGCTCGCGCTCGCACCCGCTCGCCCTCTCACCGCCGCGAAGCCGGCAGCATCCCGGCCGTGACGCTCGCCTCACGCCCGGGCGCCGGGCGCCTCCATCCGCGCCGCCAGCGGCTGCTCCCGCCCCCTCTGCATCACCGCCGCCGCCGCCGCGGCTGGCAGGAGGGCGCGCGGGCGGCGGCGGGCGCGGGGCGAGCCCTGGG